>NC_056736.1:576653314-576850814 GCF_019279795.1 Protopterus annectens
GCAATCTGGTGGTCCCCTGCAATAAACAAACTCTACAAGAGAAGGAAGAAACTGTTGCAAAAGAGAGTAAAATCCCATGAGTGAAGGAGTTTCCTGGTCAGCCTCAGTAAGAAGCTGAAATTCCTTATATGATCCTCCAAAGCTAGCTATGAAAACAAAATCACCACTGATTCTAGAGACAACCACAAAGCATTTTATATCTATGTCAAGAATCTCAATGGCAACACCCAGATCTGCTCTGAGTTACAGCAGAACGGCATGAAAATTACAGAACCAACTGATATTGCCAACATCCTGGCAGATAGGTTCAGTGCTAACTTTACCCCCCTCTCACCCCCTGCAGAGTCCCTGTAATCATTACTATGCAGGTAAAAGCTGCACTCTTTAAAGCCAAAAACACAGCATCCATGGGACTGGACAACATCCCAGACTGCGTTTTACACGAACTTCAGAACAAACTGGCTCCCTTTAAGCATTAAGCACTATGTTCAATCATAATCTCACATCAGGCTTTGTGCCCACTGAATGGCACACAGCAACAGTTCTCACTCCACAAAGGGGGAGCCACACTAATCCCGGGAACTATCACCCTATTAGCCTGATGAGCCTGGTCTGTAAGATCATGGAACGTATCATCATGGAACTCATAAACAAAGACATTGGTAACCTCCAAACTCTGGACCCCACCCAGTTCAGGTTTGTAAAAGGCAGATCATGCCTCCTGAACTTGATCAACTTCTTTGAGGCAGTCACCAAAGCTGCAGATGAGGGTAAGGTGGTTCACACAGCCTATCTTGACCTCGCCAAGGCTTTTGACACCATCCCCCATTCTGGAATTATAGCTAAACTCACTAAACTAGGTATAAATCCCTACGTCACAAGATAGGTTGCTAATTGGCTCACTGACAGAACCCACACTGTAAACGTTGCAGACTCCAAATCTGACTTCAAAGCAGTGACAAGTGGAGTACAGTCCTGGGACCCCTCCTGTTTGGTATTTACTTCTCTGAAGTACAGGCTGACATAGAAGGTCTTTGGCTAATGAAGTTTGCAGATGACTGCAAACTAGGAGCCATAGTTGAATCCCCAAATGATGTGGACATCCTACAGAAGGGCCTCACTGAGACAGATGGCAGGTGTCAGAGACATGGCCTCAAGCTCAATGCCAAAGTGCATTGTCATCCCCTTTGGTAAAAACTCTGTACCCATGAACTACCACATAGGTGGCAGTCTACTTACCACCGAATGTGTGATAAGAGACCTGGGGACCCAGGTGGACAGTAGTCTCTCCTTTGATAATCACATCACCACAGTAGTCATGAAATCCTTCTACATGGCACACCTCATTACAAAAGGGTTCTCATCTAGGAAAAAAGAGGTAATTGTTCCCCTCTACTCGACACTCATTAGACTCATTATAAAGTACAATGCCCCTTTTGGAATGTACCTCACAAGACATCTGCAGCAGCTGGAAAGCCCACAGAAGTATCTCACAAAGAGGATTACTGGCTGCAAACTGATGCTCTACACTGACCATCTCAAAAAACTCCAGCTTTACTCCGTAGCATATTGCCTACTCCAAGGTGATCTCTGCCTAACATATAAAGGTATGTCAAACCCAGAGCTGTTGGACATGCTACACCTAAAGAAATCCCAATCCCTCCAAACTACATGTTCTAGGAACCTAAACCTTGTCACCACAATAAACAGGACATGCTGGAGGGATAGATTCTTGTGCCAAAGTCTTCCCATACTCTGGAACAAGCTACTCATCTATGTCAAGCAAAGTTCCTCATTAGCTCTCTTCAAGAAAAATCTTGATAAGTGGATGGGAAATAGGAAATACACCCCGGGGATCACTTTGGTGGCTCTGCTCGACAGTGGCACAGGAAAATAACTTTTTTGGGTGGCGTAAGCTAGGGAACCTTGTTGGCTATCCTTACGTAGGGCCTTGGGCCGATAGCCTAGTACCTACCTATGAACCTATGAGCCTATGAACCTATATATTGTTCCCACAATTCCCATCTTTCCTATGTAGTTTGCTCCTTTCCTTGTCTAAAGATCCCAATTCCAGTTGTTTTATCTCTGTTCTATATTCACTACTTCTAGTAAAGTTGGTCTAGACTTTGAGTTCCATTTTCTAGTAATTGTTTTTTTTTTTGTTAGCCACCATAATTAGACTCACCAAGGCTTTAGTAGGTCTAGACAATTCCAATTCTGTAGCATAACTCAAAAAAATCATCTCCCCAGTTAGTCTAATCTGCTCACACATCATCTCCAACAGAGTGGTCTGCAGGGAATCCCAAAAGTCTGCCAGCCCATCACACTTCCGAAAATTATGTTCCCATCTACCTCTTTCTTGCCCATCACACCTCTAACATTTGCTATCCACCTGAGGAAGAATTCTTTGCAGTCTACTTGGGGTATAAAAATACCTATGTAGACACTTCCAGGCAAAGATCCTAAATCTTCTAGATGTTATTGCATGTTTGTCAGACATACCTATATCCCCCCATTGTCTCTTTGTGAATTGCTTATCCAGTCTTCCCAATCCTCTCTAAGCTCCTCTGATTGATTCTTATAATTATCATGCAATATTTTATATGCTTTACTAATTATTCCTTTTTAAGAGCAGCTTCTGTTCCAGATTCTATTAAAAACTCTACCAGTGCTGGTCTTTCATTTAGGAGCTCCCTATTTCTTTCTCTTTGCCTATACTCTGATATCAATCCTTGATAGGGAAGGCAGTCTCTTACCTGCAGTCCAAATAAATTATTGGTCTCTTCTCATTCTATTACCTTTCCCTTTCTAGTTATTTGCTCCCAATACCTTGGTTCCTTTGCCAGTTTTCTCCAATAAATTCTAGCCCCCTGTTGCCTATAATCTGTATCCCTGACCACAGTTAACCCTATCGGCACACATAGGTTTACACCTTTTGCCAATAGTTGTATAAAGTAACTGATGATTGTACACATCTGTGCACATAGTCGGATCCATACTGACACACAGTTGTACCTTTTACATATGACCATTCACTGACTTATTGTTGATGTGCTGTAATGATGCTTATGGGAGTGTCCTCTGCTCAGTAATGAACAGGGTGAGTGACAGACACCTTCAGTTGTTTATTCAACATTGGCATGACAGGATATGAGTATGTGATTGAAATTCTTTGCTTGCTTACCTGTGCCTGTTGATGTTATATGATTGCACATTACTGTGTATGTGTGATTTATACGTGCCCATTTATGTCGACATCAGCAATCAGTCTACCCATGCGGCATACATTTGCCATTTGTTTGAATGCATTTTGGGTTGGTTTTAGCAGCATCCTGTGTACTGTACATGTGCATTTGAAATGTGTAAACTTACCTTGTTGCCTGCTTTTCCCTGATGTGGGTCCAGATTGTCCACCATACTTCATACTTCCATATTATATTTTGCAGATATGTTTGTCTTTGTTGCAATTAATGACCATTGTCATGTATTAGGTTGTCGACATGGTGAACATGTGCCAAATGTATGGCCATTTTACAGATGCAGGACATCTGCACAGAAGCAATGGCTACTGCTTGCAATACATCCTTTTTTTCCATTATACTTGTGTGTTAACCAGTGTATGTTGTTGAAATCCATGTGCACAGCCTGATATATTTTAAGCTGTAGTATTAGTTTTTTGTAATTATTCTTACATGACATTGGTGTGTGAATATGTACTGACATTGCTTTCAAGTACGTTCCATTTAGGCCACTGACAGTCATACATATATGCTTACACCTATGTGTTGCCTTTAACATGGTATATGTGTGTGACACATATTCATTCCATTATACATTTGCTTGAGTTGTGTACTCCTACTTGTGTATTTAGCAGACATTTTGCTGCTTTGCTGCAGTACTACTGTTTAGCACTGTACTTGATTGTTTGCCTTTCACGTGCGTGGTTGGAGATTCGGTTCTGCCCTCTGCTGGAGTTATCTAGCATTTTTAGATCTGCAGGTGCTCATCTGTGATGTTGCTTAGTTTACATTTGCAATGCTGGCAGACTACTTGGATAGTTGTTTATTTATCCAATGTGTACTGTGATCCTTATTTATTACCCTACAACACACATCTACCATTGGTCATACACATCCAGGTATACCTGCCACACAGTTTGCAACATGTTGTAACTTGATAGTGCATAGGTAGATATGTTTTTCTGCATTTCATCATGGCTGGTATGCATCCTCACCCTGTTTGCCAACTTTCTATTGCCTATGTTGTACAGTGTTCCATCTGTGTAACATATCTGCCCTGTTTCTTTCCACCCTTTGTCTGTCATGTGTTGTGATATCTGTTCTATGGGTATACCTGCTGTGATGGCCTTCCTCTCCTCTTTCCCTGTCTTTACCTTTCCTTCTGTTGTCAAAAACAAAAAAAAACATGGAGCCTATTCCCACAAAAAAAAAAAAAAAAAATGCCCATGCCCCTGTGACTTTCCTTCTGATTTTCCTATTCCATTATCCCTGTTGTGTGTCCCCCTTCTTCACTCATACCTTACATCTTCTTTTCTATCTCCCACTTTTCTTGGGTGGGTGTGTTACCTGTGCTCCACATGCAAGTCCACATCCTTGAAAGGAGACAACAACTCTGCCCCTTCTGAGTCAGACAGAAATTGTTTCCATCCGGTTACTGCTGTGTTCTTAAACACCACTGTCTTTCTAGTTGCCTCCCCCCCTTATTTTAATTTGACCATATATCTCATTTCCTCTCTGCTTTTACTGGCTTGTGTGAGTAAGTACAAAATTATCATTTTGTAAAATCACTCCCCTTCAACTATTTAAATTTATTGGCCATCCTACCGTATTCCATAGTACCAGAATACAAAAGTGATGACCCCCTTTCAATCTATCTTGCTATTTTAAAAATAGTGACTCTCCACTGAAACTTAACTTTTTATACAGGTAAAACTTAGTTATCTACTTTCACATCTAACTCCTCTAGTGCACACTGCAGTGTTTAAGATAAACCATTTTTTTCATCTTACCTTTAAACATCTATTGCAAGACCACCAGTTATTGGAGAACCCACATTCTGCCTCTCAGGAGTCATCTTGGGATTAGTGCTTCTGTTTTCTCCTGGTGAGAGAAGCAGTGCAGTTACATTATTGCCTGGAGACTGCTGATCACCAGAAAGCTTAATAACTGCTTTATAGGTGACAGCTTGGAATCTGTGCTTATATTCTGATCCTGGTGAGAGTAGGAGCAGAGTGCATTGATTCCTGACTCTTTCTGGTTGGAGAGTAAGTGGCTGTGCTTAACGTACCTGATTGGTCTGGTTGCTATTCAAGGCATCTACCAGAAAAAGGCTACAAACCTGCAGACCCTTGCATCATCTGGGACAAGATTGTGGATCACCAAACAGGCTGTGGCCTGCTTCTCTTCTTGGGATTGGTGCTAACATTTTGCTTCTGGTGAGAGAATAAGCAAAGGAGTAATGTATCCCAGCAGACTGAAGCTGTGCTGAGACCAGCATTAGTAGTGGCCAGGCAGTAGCCATTCATGCGACTCCCCTCTTTTATTTATTCTTGACAAGCTAATTCTTTATTTTTCAGTAAGTACTGATTTCTTTCTAACTTCAGAATATCTGCCTAAATACTTCATCCTTAAATTTTCAGGATCTATGTATTAGTTTCCCCTCAAGTGTTTAGCAGTGCTCTGTACAGACTCAAACACCTTGAGTGACATTTTTCCTGTAAAAGTAATATATAAGGAAACAGCTCCAGTACTTAGTAATAATGTCCATCCCTCCTGGCATGTCTAAAGGTTAGTTCCCTGTACTTTCTCCTATTAACCTGGTGAACGTGGGCATTCTGAGGCAGTGTAGCAACTGCCTCATGTACACAGACAACCCTCTCCTCTTACTTCCCAACACTCAGACTTGTGAGAGATGCACTTATATATCCAAATTGGAAGCCATGCACTCTCAAGGCAAGACCGGAATAGCTGGTCAAGAGGAGAAGGTCAACACCTGCACCACACCACATGCAACATATAGCCCTCCAGAACACCCAGCATCACAGCTCTCACATAAAAACACAAACCACACACCCACCTTCACAGAGGCTCTCAATAGAAATCTACTCAAACAGTAGAGGCCTCCAAGGCAGAAATGCACTCGACCACCACAACACAGCACAAACCACAAAACTCATAGCTCACCTCCACAGTGTGGCCCTCAACCTAAACCCCCTAAGGCAAAACAGCTTTCCCATTACACTAATCATAGGTGACTCAATAGTGAGGCACACTGATGTCCCACTCACTAGATTGAATAAGGAGAAGGTAACAGTCAGCTGTCTATCAGGTGCCAGAATTTGACACATAACACACGCACTCAGGTAACACCACAACAAGTATAAGTATGACTC
Organism: Protopterus annectens; assembly: GCF_019279795.1. Taxonomy (NCBI): domain Eukaryota; kingdom Metazoa; phylum Chordata; order Ceratodontiformes; family Protopteridae; genus Protopterus; species Protopterus annectens. The sequence continues at coordinate 576,659,727 of NC_056736.1, forward strand.
TGTCACTGTCCATGTGGGTGTGAATGACCTGAGATGCATCATGACCCTAGCCCTGAACAGCATCCTAACATCACCCAGAATGATACCGCAGTACAAGCAGAAAATGATTGACTTTAACAATTGGCTAAGTTTCTGGTGTCATTCTAAAGGGATCCTGTATCTGTCTGCTTGGGATGACATGATTAACAGACCTCAGTGCTTTGCCAGAGATGGCCTGCATCTGTCACCCCTGGGTTTTTGGATACTGGCTAAGGCTCTCACCACCCCTATAGTGCCTTTTTTAGGCGATGTTCCAAAGACCAAATTACCACCATAACAGCTATAAATAAATGCAATCTGAGGGTCATGCTGCTCAGTGCTAGAAGTCTAAATCTCAAGATGCAATTGCTCGAAGCACTCCTCAAAATGGAGAACATCGACATTTGTGCTGTAATGGAGACCTGGTTTAAAGCAGCAGAAAGCAACCCTGCACTACCAGGCTATAATTCATTCCACACCTTTTGGCCCCAGAACATGGACCAAAGCTCCAAAGGCAGTGGTGTTTCCATATTCATACAGGACATACACACCTCCAGACTAGTAGCCCAGCATAACGCATCTGAGATACTTCAGGTACAACTAACATTGGGTAAGACTGTGATTCAGGTTGTAGCCTGCTATAGGTCCCCAGCCATATCCCAAGAATCTCACTCAACAATCCTAACCACCCTAGAAACTATTAGGGTCCAACCCAACACTCTCATACTAGGTGACTTTAACTACCCCTCCATGAACTGGGAAAACTACTCTGCACCAATACACTGGCCCATTGTTTCCTGGAATTCATCAATTCCAATGCCCTGGACCAGCTCATTCTTAACCCCCACTAGAGGAAGCAACATCCTTGACCTCGTTATTACTAACATGGGCAACTGTTGCTCTACACTAATAGTCAATTCCTCCCTGGTTAGAACCGACCACAAACTAATCACCATGGAAATCAACATCTCACCTACACCCCCCGCAAAGATAACCACCATGAAAACCTTCTTCAAAGCTGACTTTGGGCTCCTAAAAACAAGGTGGCTAACTTCACGACACCCATGTCAATGGAAAATAGATGCATGACTGCTGAATCATACACCAATGCACTGTACAAACATGTACATAAATGCATGGAACTAGCCTTACCCAATAGAACCAAAATGCTCTCCTCCAAAAAATGGAAGTCAATCTGGTGGTCTGCTGCCATTAATAAATTTTACAACAAAGGAAGAAACTGTTGCAGAAAAAGGTGAAATCCCAAGACTGGAAAAGCTCCCTTATTAGCCTCAACAAAAAGTTGAGATCCCTCATCAAAACCTCTAAAGCCAGCTATGAAGGCAGAATTACAGCAGACACTAAAAACAACCACAAAGCCTTCTATAGTTATATCAAGAATCTCCACGGCAACACCCAGGTTTGCTCTGAGGTACTGCACAATGGTACCTCCTATACTGAGCCAACAGATATTGCCAACTTACTGGCCGACAGATTCAGTGCCAACTTTACTCCTCTCACCCCTCCCCAAAGGACCAATCACAATACCGGAAGAATGCCAGGCACCCAGCATTACTGCAGCACAGATTAAAGCCACATTGTCCAAGGTCAAGAATACAGCTTCCATGGAACCCGACAATATCCCTGGATGTGTTCTATATGAACTACAAAGTGAACTGGCACCACATCTGTGTGCCCTGTTCAATCACAGCCTCACCTCAGGCTTTGTTCCTACTGAATGGTGCACTGCTACAGTCATCCCTCTCCATTAAGGGGACAACTACAGACCCTGGGAATTATCGCCCCATTAGCCTGATGAGTCAGATATGTAAGGCTATGGAGTGCATCATTATGGACCTAATTAACAAGGATACAGGGAATCTTCAAACTCTAGATCCCACACAATTTGGTTTTGTGAAAGATAGATCATGCCTGCTCAACCTGGTTGACTTCTTTGAGTCAGTCACCAGAGCTGTGGATGAGGGCAAGGCAGTTCATACAGCCTACCTCAATCTGGCCAAGGCCTTTGACACCATTACCCACTCAGGAATTATTGATAAACTCACCAAACTAGGAATCAATCCCTATATCATTAAGTGGGTTGCAAATTGGCTCACTGATAGAATCAACCCTATATCACTAGGTGGGTTGCAAATTGGCTCACAGATAGGCCCACAGTGTGAAAGTAGCTGACTCCAAGTCAGACTGCTGACCAGTCATGAGTGGAGTCCCACAGGGATCGGTCCTGGGTCCTCTCCTGTTTGGCATCTACTTTTCAGAAGTCCAGGCCAACATGGAGGACCAAGTTCGCAGATGACTGCAAGCTGGGAACCATTAAGTGATGGAGACATCCTACCAAAAGGCCTCACTGAGACCAATGATTGGTGTCGAAACTATGGCCTTAAGCTTAATGCCAAAAAATGCATCGTCATCCCCTTTGGAAAAAACTCAGTTCCCACTAATTACCACATCGATGGGAGCCCACTGAACACTGAAGGTGTTATAAGAGATCTGGGGACACAGGTTGACAGCAACCTCTCCTTCGACCACCACATTGCCACTGTGGTCAGAAAGTCCTTCTATGTGGCACATTTCATTACCAAGAGTTTTGTATCCAGGAAGAAAGAGGTCATCATCTCTGCCTACTCTTCCCGCATTAGGCCAATCATCGAGTATAATGCCCCATTTGGCATGTACCTCACTAGACACATACAACAGCTGGAAAGGCCACAAAAGTAGCTCATGAAGAGGATCCTAGGCCTTAAACACATGTCATACATGGACAGACTCAAAAAACTCCAGCTATTCTCTGTCTCACATTGTCTACTAAGAGGTGATCTCTACTTGACTTACAATACCATGTGTGACCCAGCTCTGTTAGAAATGCTACAGCTAAAGAAATTCCAATCCCTCTGCACCACACGCTCCAGAGACCTCAACCTCATTACCGCAATCAACAGAACATGCTGGACGGACAGGTTCATAACCCAGAGACTGTCCATGCTCTGGAATAGACTTCCCATACATGTCAAGTAGAACACCTCACTGGCCCTCTTCAAGAGAAATCTTGATGAGTGGATGGGAAATAGAAAGTTCACCCCGAGGATCAGTCCAGTGGCTGTACTTGATAGAGGCACTGGGAACTAACGTCGGGTGGCACAATGCCAGGGCACTTCTATGGGCTAGGCTTGTAAAGGCTCCAGAGCCATTAGCCTAGTACACACCTATGAACCTATGAATCCATTGTTAGCTAATGTTAGCTGTAGCAATCTGGCTGTGATTGCCCTTCACCTTTATTAATTTTTTTATTCAAAACTTTACGTTTTCCACTGGAATCTGAAAGTGATTGCATATTTTTATATTAATGGAGTTAAAGTAATATTCTGTAGTTGCTCTTAAGCTTACTGGAAAGGTTCTGTTACAGATATGTATTTAAGACTGTTATGATAATTGAACTGTGAAATTCTTTCCATAAAGTTATGTACATCACACTTTGCCAGCGATTTTTCATTACTTAATGATTACTTACAGGTAATGTTCAGTGCGCCGTTATTACTGAGATACTGTTCTGTGGTGTACCGAGATATTCAGAATTCACTGTGGCACATTTACATATTACATTGTTACCTGCAACTTTACTGCTGATATCGGTGTAATGCACCAGATTCTACGAACTTTATGGAATCCAGCTCACTATCTTTCTTTAAATATAACCTAGATGACTGAATGGCTGTCCACAAATTTACTCTTGGATTGACTGAAGAAGGAAGTTGTGGTCTGAGGGAGGGTACTGGCAAGGAAAAAACTGATCATAAGGCTCAGTGGCCTTGGAATAAATATTAGTGTGTGAGTCTATAAAGCATCCAGAAGAGCATCAGTATACTATGGAGTTTGATTCCTGGCGCAAAAATTAATTATTAGACTGTTTTGGAGCCAATCTCTGTTGCCCTGTTTGTGGGGGCTCTGGTATTTAGAGAAAAGTTGCTCTGTTCTTTTTTCTTTTGTTCAGAAAGTTAATTTACACACTTGGCTGTTGTGTAAGGAAGAGACTGCATCACTATCTTCTTATTTTATTATGAAGTAAAACTGCAAATTTTTGATAACGTTTAGAATTTGGTGCTTTAATATACCTCTGTTGTTTATATATATATATATATATATATATATATATATATATATATATATATATATATATATATATATATATATATATATATATAGATTCATAGGTTCATACTAGGCTATCTGCCCTGAGGCAATTATAAGCCTAGCCCGATTCTGTATGGCTTACGCCACCCCTTGATTTGAGTATACTGTGCCCTTTTTAAGGTTTAGTTTCCTGTGCCTCTGTCTAACAGTGACACGGGAGTAATCCCTGGGACAAACCTACGATCCCCCATCCACCTATCGAGATTCTTCTTGAAGAGATTCAGTGAGGTGCTCTGTCTCACATGAACTGGAATTCTATTCCAGAGTGAAGGGAGCCTCTGGGTTATGAACCCGTCCCTCCAGCAAGTTCTATTTATTTCTGTGCTGAAGTTCAAGTCCCTCGAGCATGTGGCTCTAAGGGATTTAGATTTACTGAGGTGGAGCATGTCCATTAATTCTGGATTTGACATAGCTTTGTATGTCAGGCATAGATTGCCTCGAAGTAGGCGGTATGCAACTGAGTAGAGCTGGAGTTTTTTTAACTGAGCAGCATATGGCATCTGTTTAAGACCCTTGATCCTCTTGGTGAGATACTTTTGGGGCCTTTCTAATTGCTGCAGGTATCGGGTAAGGTACATCCCAAAAGGGGCATTGTATTCTATGATGGGCCTGATGAGGGATGAATAAAGGGGCACGATTACCTCTCCTGATCTAGATGTGAAAGCAATGTATAAAAAGTGAGCTAGCAAGTTAGGCAGGTGCACGGCAAGTGTGCTTAGTAGACCCAAAAAAAGAGAATAGCCAGCACCAAGGAAGATCAATATAGTTTTATTGAACACAGTAACTAGACCGGTTTCAGCCGCAAGGCTTTCTTCAGTAGTGCAGACTGCACTACTGAAGAAAGCCTTGCGGCTGAAACCGGTCTAGTTACTGTGTTCAATAAAACTATATTGATCTTCCTTGGTGCTAGATGTGAAACCCTTCGTGATGAGGTGAGCTATGTAGAAGGTCTTTCTAACCACTTTGGTAATGTGGTTTTCAAAGGAGAGATTGCTATCAACTTGGGTCCCCAGGTCCCTAATAACTTTCTCTGTACTTAATGGGTTTCCGCCTATGTGGTAATTTGTGGGCACATTGTTTTTGCCAAAGGGTATGACAATACATTTTTTGGCATTTAGCTTTAAACCATGGTGCTGGCACCAGTTATCTGTCTCTGTGAGACCTTTTTGAAGGATGTTTGTGTCAGCTGGAGAGTTGATTATGGCGCCCAGTTTGCAGTCGTCTGCGAACTTGGTGAGCCATAGTCCTCCCACGTTTGCCTGTACCTCAGAAAAGTATATACCGAACAAGAGTGGTCCCAGGACAGAACCCTGTGGGACGCCACTTGTGACTGGTTTCGAGTATGACATGGCTCCAGCAACTCTCACTCTGTGGGTTCTGTCTTTGAGCCAGTTTGTGACCCATCTTGTGACATAGGGGTTTATATTTAAGCTGGATAGCTTATCTATGATGCCCGAGTGGGGTATTGTGTCAAATGCCTTTGCAAGGTCCAGATAGGCTGTGTGGACCACCTTCCCTTCATCTATGGCTTTGGTGACTGTTTCAAAGAAGTCAACCAGGTTCAAAAGGCAGGATCTGCCCTTGACAAAGCTGAACTGGGTATGATCTAGTGTCTGTAGGTCCCCAATGTCTTTGTTTATGAGCTCCATGATGATCCTCTCCATGGCCTTGCAGACTAAGCTAGTCAGGCTTATGGGGCGATAGTTTCCAGGGTCCGTAGAGGCTCCACCTTTGTGGAGTGGGACCACTGTTGCTGTACACCATTCTGTGGGCACATATCCTGTAGTGAGGCTGAGATTGTATAGCTATTTTATTTGAGGGATTAGTTCCTCTTGGAGTTCATGTAGGACACAACCTGGGATGCCATCTGGTCCCATGGAAGCAGTATTTTTTGCTTTGGAGAGGGCAGCCTTCACCTGAGTATCAGAGATGTTTGGGAGGCAGCCCTCTGCTGGGATAGATACTTGCTCTTTTGGTGGGGGGTGGAGAAGTTTGCACTGAACCTGTCTGCCAGGATATTGGCGATGTCTGTCGGTTCAGTGTATTTTTTGTCATTTAGAATCAACTCAGAACAAGTCTGGGAGTTGGATCCCAGGTTTCTAACATAACTGAAAAAAGCCTTATGATTGTCTTTGGTGTCCTGTGCAATTTTTCTCTCGAAGCTGGCCTTGGAGGATTTTATGAGGATCGTAATTTTTGCTAGTACTGATCAGAGATGCCTTCCCTATTAGGGATTTTTCTCTATCATGTAGTAGCTTCCTCCTTCTGTTGTACAGTTTATTTATGGCAGGGGTCCACCAGACTGGACGCCTGCCTTTGGATGATTGGGTCTTGGTTTTGTTTGGGATAGCATGATCCATGCATTCCTGGAGATGTCCGTAGAATGCGTTTATATAGGATTCTGCAGTTTGGGTTGTAGTTTCCACTGGCCCTGGGGCCTTGAAGGATTCCACTTCAGTTTTGAGAAGTGAGAAGTTCGCTTTTGAGAAGTTTTTCACTGTGGTTTTCTAGGCAGGGGTGGGGTCGGGATGTGGACATCCAGTGAAATTAATTTATGGTCTGATCTTACCAATGAGGGATATACTTCTGGTGTGGAGCATAGAGTCCCCATGTTGGTAATGATCAGGTCTAGTATGTTGTCCCCTCTTGTGGGAGTGGTGACTAGTTGTTCCATAGCATTTGAGTTTATAATTTCCAGGAACCTTTGGGCTAAGGTGCTGGGGCTTGAGTAGTGCTCCCAGTCAATGTTTGGGTAGTTGAAGTCGCCCAATATAATGGTGTTCGGAGAGATCTTCATGTTCTCCAATGTTTTCAGGAAAGCTGAGTGGGATTCCTGACTTTGAGAGGGTGGTCTGTAGGATGCTATAAACTGAAAAGCAGTCTTGCCCACTGTTAGTTGCACATGGATGGTCTCCGATACTTTGTGCAATGCCACTAACCTGGAGGTGTGGATATCCTTGATAAATATGGAAACTCCCCCCCTTTTGTGGTTCGGTCCGGGTTTTGGGGCGAAAAGCATGATATGAGGTATAGCCTGGTAGTGCTGGGGTGCTCTCTGGAGCCTTGAACCAGGTTTCTGTCACTGCACAGATATCAATGTTCTCCATACTGAGGAGAGCTTCGAGTGCGTGCATCTTGAGGTTAAGACTTCTGGCATTTAGCAGCATTACCCTTAGTTTCTTGTTCCTTGTGCTGTCTATGGGGGTGGGTTTGACTTTTGAGCCTTGCCTAAAAAAAGGCACTATGGGGGTGGCAAGAGCCTTTGCCAATATCCGAAAGCCCAGTGGTGACAGGTGCAAGCCATCCCTAGCAAAGCAACGTGGCTTGTCGAGCATGTCATCCCAGGCTGACAGACACTGGATCCCCTTTGAATGACATCAAAATTTTAGCCAATTGTTAAAATCAATCATTTTGTCTTTGTACTGTGGCATCATTCTAGGTGAGGGTAAGATGCTGCTCAAGGTCAGGGTCATACCAGCCTGGGCTACATGATCAGAGAGCTCCACTATGTCTCTTTTCATGTAGTCCAGGGAGGTACGTCTCAGGTCATTCACACCAGCATGTACAATGACTGAGTCATATTTGTATTTGCTTAGGAGTGACCTGAGTGCTTGCGTTATGTGGCGGATCCTAGCACCCGACAGGCAGCTCACCGTGATCTTCTCTTTATTTAGCCTGGTCAGCGGGACGTCAGTGTGTCTGACAATAGAGTCACCTATTACAAGAGTATCAGGTGTGTTATTCAGCCTTAAGGGCTGTGGCTGCTTGGCACACTGACTTTGTGGGCTATGTGTTGTGCGTGTTTTGTTTTGAGGTAGCGTTTGCTTGGATGTCTGCTTTGGAGGTCTCTGTTGCTTAGGTAGATTTTTATTTAGAGCCTCCGAGTATGTTTTTGTGTATTTATGTGTTTGGTTCACTGATGTGGTGGGACTATGTGATACTGGAATTGTGTTGTGTGAGGTTACCTTCTCCTCCTGACTGGTTACACCAGTTTTGAGATGAGAGAGCTCAGCCTCCAGTTTGGCTAAATAGTTGCATCTCTCACATATATATGAACCTGTTTGGAGGAGGAGAAGGTTGTCCATGTACATGAGACAGTTGTAACATTGCCTCAAAATTCCCAGATTCACCAGCTGGACTGGAGAGGAAACCACTAACTGACCTTTGGACATGCTAGAGTAATATAGGGAAACTGAATTTAAGACGAGCCAATAGGGGACAGGGTAATCGTAGAGAGTATAAGAGTAAGTAGTGCTTATGGTTTAATAGTGCTAACTTGTAGGATTACTTAATTGGACCAGTGAAGGGCCTTAGAATGAGAATATGGTATTTAAATTGAGAGATAGAGCAGTTCTAAGGGAAAAAGTGAAGAGCAGACTTTGTGGAGCCAGGAATAGTTTAAACCCAATTAGGCGGCACTGCCCGCTGTTGCGCTATGCACAAAACCGCGCAAAACCACGCAAAAGAGGGTTTTAAGAGAGGAAGATGAAGGAGTTTTGGAATTGACCCAAAATGGCCAATAAAACTACAGTTTCAAGTCAGTAACCACTCGCACAGGGGCAGGCTGCTCAATGTTTTTCACTGCCACTGATCAACAGAGAGACTTCCCTTTAGCCCAAGCAAAAAATGGCCTCACAGAAAATTGCAAACAGTTCAAGAACAGCAAGCCTGTAACTGAACTTTTTTAAATCTCAGAAAAGTGGGAAAAAAGCAAATTTTTTTTTGTTTGTTTTTTTTTCAGAGATAGCAGAGGTTCGCAAGTATTAACAAGTTATAACAGTGCAGTAAATGACCCCACACAAGAGTGCTAGGCCAAAGACAGATAAAATGCAAGTTTTGAGAAAAAAACAATTTTAAAAATAAGTGCAAACAGGAAATTCAGCAAACAGCTTTAGGTTGTGCTCGCATCTCATTTCACCCTGATCACATCGCTGTAAACTCAAATTACTAAAAACTCATTTCACTGAATCTCATTTCACTGAACTGAACTTAGTATATATGGCACTGTGTAGAGTACTGTAAGGCAAGTAAAAGGTATATGCCCTTTTCCCCACTGTAGTGCGATCCTAGAGTTAGTGTATATAGTTAGGGTGTGTGTGGGGGGGGGTGTGGGGGACATAGCCCCCACCTTGTTTGTTTTATATTGTATTTTACCAAAAACTTCAAAACAATACATTTTAAACAATAGGCATGCATAGTTACAACACCAATAATTAACATTCTCCAGAAGACAATATGTACTCAAAATAAGTGGTTTGGCTATGCCACTCACACCCCACAATGTGGGGGGGGGGGCAATGCCCCCCACAACCCCTAACTCCCTAACTATATATACTAATTCCAGGATCTCACTACAGTGGGGAAAAAGGCATATACCTTTTACTTGCTTTACAGTACTCTACACAGTGCCATATATACTAATTGCAGTTCAGTTCAGTTAAATGAGATTCATTGAAATAAACTAGACTCATAGATATACATACATATATATATATATATATATATATATATATATATATATATATATATATATATATATATATATATGTATATATGTATCTGTGTCAGAAAGTCGATGCATCATGACACCGACTCTCTAAACATCGAGACATAAAGTTGAACTCTCACTGTTAATCAAGTATTCAAAACACTGAAATCCGGGCAAGAAATTATGGCAGCAGGCACAGCAATGTCCCTGCAACACAAAACTAAGCCAAAACAACTCTGAGTAACAGCATTTTTACAAGAGGGTATTCGTGATTCCAATTACCTGTCTACTTACTTTTGTGCATCGCCAGCACATTGTTGCTTCCTGCCATAATTTCCCAATCTACTGTTTTTTGCTGTTTTGATCATGATAAAGTGAGTGTTTGACTATATTGTCTTGATGGCTAGACAGCTGATGTTGTAGTTCTTCGCCTTTCTGACATATTTCCATAAATATATATATATATATATATATATATATATATATATATATATATATATATATATATATATACACACACACACATAGAGAGAGAGGGAGAAAGAGAGAAACAGGGTCCCATATATACATCTATATCTATATCTATATCTCTCTCTCTCTCTCTCTCTCTATATATATATATATATATATATATATATATATACATACATATATACAGAGAAGGTCAGAAGGAGTTGCATTGTGTTTTTGTAGACTTAGAGAAAGCATATGACAGGGTGCCTAGAGAGGAGTTGTGGTATTGTATGAGGAAGTCAGGAGTGTCAGAGAAGTATGTATGAGTGTTACAGGATATGTACGAGGGTAGTGTGACAGCGGTGAGGTCTGTGGTGGGAGTGATGGATGCGTTTAAGGTGGAGGTGGGATTACATCAAAGATCAGCTCTGAGCCCTTTCTTATTTGCAATGGTGATGGACAGGTTGACAGACGAGATCAGACAGGAGTCCCCATGGACTATGATGTTTGCAGATGACATTGTGATCTGTAGTGAGAGTAGGGAACAGGTGGAGGAGACCCTGGATAGATGGAGATATGCTATAGAGAGAAGAGGAATGAAGGTCAGCAGGACTAAGACAGAATATATGTGTGTGAATGAGAGGGAGGATAGATGAATTGTGAGGATGCAAGGAGTAGAGGTGGCGAAGGTGGATGAGTTTAAATACTTGGGATCAATAGTTTAGATTAATGGTGAGTGTGGAAGAGAAGTGAAGAAGAGCGTACAGGCAGGATGGAGTGGGTGGAGAAGAATGTCAGGAGTGATTTCTGACAGACGAGTATCAGTAAGAGTGAAAGGGAAGGTCTACCAGAGGGTAGTGAGACCAGTTATGTAATATGGGTTGGAGACAGTGGCACTGACAAAAAAGCAGGAGTTAGAGTTGGATGTGGCAGAGTTAAAGATGTTAAGATTTGCACTGGGTGTAACGAGGGTGGACAGGATTAGGAATAAGTATATTAGAGGGTCAGCCCAGGTTGGAAGGTTTGGAGACAAAGCCAGAGAGGCAAGATTATGTTGGTTTGGACATGTGCTGAGGACGGATGCTGAGTATATTGGGAAAAAGATACTAAGGATGAAGCTACCAGGTAACAGGAAAAGAGGAAGGCCTAAGATAAGGTTTATGGATATGGTGAGAGAGGACATGCAGGTAGTTGGTGTGACAGAGCAAGATGCAGAGGACAGGAAGAAATGGAAACAGATGATCTGCTGTGGTGACCCCTAACGGGAACAGCCGAAAGATGATGATGATGATTTTATATATATATATATATATATATATATATATATATATATATATATATATATATTTATAAACACATATATATAGAAACATAAATTGGCATGGCAAGAAACAAGCGTGGACCATGCAATATTTAAAAACACTGTTTTTTGCAGGCCCAGCCCACACACCCCAAAAGCATATTCTCCAACAACAGCAGTGCTGTGATCCTGCACAACATTCTTTCGACTGTTCTGTTAACCCAATTGCACTGACACAACAAGATATCAACAAAACACACAGTCAAGTGCATTACTAGTTTTCACACATATAAATAAATATATATATATATATATATATATATATATATATATATATATAAAATGTATGTGTCTGTGTGTACATATACACACACACACACACACACACACACACACACACACACACACGCACACACACATATATATTTTTTTCTACATTTTTACTGTCTGACTACAGTTCTCCTTTAAATATGTTTCTGTATGGCTTACTTCCACAATATTAGCTGCTAATGACAATTAACTATGTGCTCTGCTGCAGCGTTACTTATCTAGGCACAATCTACAAGATGTCAGTGTAAGTGGGGACATGCTGTGCTAGTTATGTATATTGGTGGTGGTTTTCCTTGTCATGAAAACTGCAAGGTCATATCCCACTGTTTTCCCTACAAAATTATTCAGGCAATGCCTTTCTTATCACATCTTTACTTAAAATGTTTCCTTTTGGTCTTAAATTTTGGATTGTAAAACTGTGGGTAACATTTTAAAAAGGCAGCTTAGATATCCCTTTTTATGTAGCCAAATGAAGTTGTATGAATGCACTATATACTTTGCAGCACCATATCCATTCAGTTTAATGTTTTAGTGATATATTATAATGTATCGCACACAGAAAATGCTGCATGACCTTACATAATCAGTTCAGAAATTCAAGCAAATGTCATGCACATTATCATTTGAAAAATGGAATTGTTGGCACTTGTTTCTGATAGAAATGTAAGACATCAGAACATGCTGTTAAATAAAAATCTCCCGTCACTTTTTCGGTCCAGATATTAGTATGTTAACATTACATGAATAGTCCCAAACCCACAAAGCAAACATAAGTAATTATGAAGTGTGCTGTATCTACAAAAAAAAGTAATTATTCATATATCCCTGACCCTAGCTCATCCATCCATCCATCCAACCATCCATCCATCCATCCATCCATCCATCCATCCATCCATCCATCCATCCATCCATCCATCCATCCATCCATCCAGTGTTCCAATACTAGTGAGTCACTTCCAACTCTTATAGTAGCCCCATGAATAGCTGACATCACCAACAGAGTTTATAAGGCACATAGGGAATGGAAGTAGATTGCTAAACTTTTCCTCTATGTCATTCATTTACACAGACACACACACACACACACACACACACACACACACACACACACACACACACACACACACACACACACACACACACACCTACAGACATAGGATGGGATTCCAGAAGACTTGCATAGGTTCATAGGTTCATAGGTTGGTACTAGGCTATCGGCCTTAGGGCCTATACAAGCTTAGCCATAACAATTCCCTGGCTATTTCTTCCCACAGTATTTACTTCTCTGGACCCCTGTCTAGCAGGGTGACTGACATGATCCCCGGGGTGAATTTCCAATCTCCCATCCAATCATCAGGGTTCCTTTTGAAGAGGGCCAAAGAGGCGCTCTGCTTGACATGTATGGGCAGTCTATTCCAGAGTCTGGGGAGTCTCTGGGTCAGGAACCTATCCCTCTAGCATGTTTTGTTCATTGTGATGACAAGGTTTAGATCCCTGGAGCGTGTGTCTCTGAGGATTGGGATTTCTTTAAGTGTAGCATGCCCAACAGCTCTGGGTTTGACATGGCCTTGTATGTTAAGCAGATATCGCCTCAAAGTAGTATGAACGTTTTGGAGTAATTAAAGGAGCAGGGTAACAAACAGTATTAATGGGTGATATACAAAGTAATATCAATGTTGACAGGGTTGGTTTAATTCACTGGACTAATCCTTTGCTTATGTTATAGTTAGATGTACACATACACAAGTGGGAATTTCAAACATGTTTACACTATTGTACGTCAGACTTTTCTGAGTACTTAAAAGAGCAAAGTAACAAACAGTATTCATGTCTGGTATGCCCATGAAATGTAATATTGACGGGAGATTTTTATCTACTGCACTAATGTGTATGTTGGCTTTGCTTATGCTATAGTTACAAGTATATATGCCCCGAGCACACACTCATGCACAACTCCCCCCACCCTACACACACAATATATATATATATATATATATATATATATATATATATATATATATATATATATATAAATATAAATATATATAAATATATATATATATGTATGTAAAAAAAGGAAAACTTTGTATTAATTCACTTTTTTTCACAACCACATAAATATACAATTACTTACATTTGGTAATGGTATGCAGCAAACTGTTATGGACAGTTTCAGATGGCAAACATCTTTCTATGCTGAAAACATGATGTAGTTATGAACATCACACATGGAAACATATGTATCAGTACCTAGAAAAGGTGCCTACAACAAGCATTACATTGGAAGTATTAGCATTTACATTAAACTGTTTCAAAAGGAAGACTCACAAATATAGGCAACTTCACAATTTACAAGTTGTATCTTCCATGCATATATGAGGGCCCTGCATTTGGTCTAAATGCAGGATTGTCAATATATGTTTAATTGTATGCAGATAACTGACAGGTGTATGAGATCAACAATCCCCAGGTACGGGAATATTCTGTTTCTCCACGGACTGTGCAATCTCAGAGTTAGTATAAATAATTAGCAGAGGGTGTGAGAGGGCACCCCCCCCCCCCACATGGTGGTGCAGGGGGATTGCCTCCCTGCAAAAAACAATGTTTTTTTTTTGTATGTACATTGCATGCCCCGAGGTTTTTTCTCAGCACATGCATGATAAAGTGTCAACATTTGGTTTGTCAACCTTTGGCGGTCAACGTTTCTGAAGTTGACATATGGGCTACTTGACTATGGGCTACTTGACTAAAGTTCATATGTTCATTAATTCATAAGTGTTTACTAGGCTAACAATCACAAGGGCCTATTTAAGCCTAGCCATGCATCCCAAATCTCTGACAAGTTCTGATACCCTTGATAAGTGTAAGCATGGGCCTGGAAGATAAACCATTTACAGGTTACCTGTTTGCATTAGAGACATAGGTGCCAAACCAGGGATGAATTTCCAGTTTCCCATCCAATTATCCAAATTGCACTTGAATTGGGTTAGGGAGGAACTCTGCTTCACATGGATGGGGAGCCTGTTCCATAGATGGGGTAGTCTCTGGGATACATACCTACAGGTCCAGCAGGTCCTATTTATATCATGGGCAAGGTTTAAGTCTTTAGAATGGGTAATTCTGGTACTGTTTGTTTTGTGGATATGCAGGAGGTTCATCAGGGTGGGGGCTGATAATGCCCTGTATGCCAGGCATAGATCTCCCCTCAAAGTAAGTAGAGTCATATATATAGATAGATACATACATACGTGTAGATATATACATGTACATATATTTATATGTATATGTGTGTGTGTATATATATACATGTACATATATTTATATGTATATGTGTGTGTGTATATATATATATATATATATATATATATATATATATATATATACACACACAGAGAGAGAGAGAGAGAGAGAGATCCAACATAAACTTAAAACATGATATAACCAAGCAGATATAAAATGACAAAGATGAGTGCACACACCTTGGTATCACTTCCTATGCAGAAGCAGCAATCTTATGTATCTCCTTGTCTTAGGATACTACAGAATTGTATGAGATACTGGCCACATTATTTGGTTATCCAGTGCCATAGATCACTACTGGGCTTCATTAGTATGAAATGTTTCAGAATCTTATCCTCTGCAAAATGTGTACCTTACCAGGGACTGATAGTAAACAGTACCAATATTTTCAAACACTCATTGATCTGATAGTATGTGCTAAAATATGCAAGTCTTGCACAGCAGACCAGCTACACTGGTGTGGAGGAATTAACCCTGATATTGACCTAGTCTTGTGTTCATTTATGCAGCCCAGGCACCTCTAGGAGCTGGCTGGAGAAAACCTTTATAAGTTTATGCCTGCTTGCCTCTATTTGAGGGGAGGGAAAATGACAATGTGCTGGAATAAGACAGCTAGTCTTTGTGGCCCTGGGCCTTGGTCAAGACCAGAATCAGGAACAGCAGCATGGCCCTCGGCCTTGGTCAAGACCATAATCAGGAACAACAGCATGGTCCTGGGCCTTGGTCAAGACCAGAATCAGGAACAGCAGCGTGGCCCTGGGCCTTGGTTAAGACCAGAATCAGGAACAGCAGCGTGTCCCTAGGCCTTGGTCAAGACCAGAATCAGGAACAGCAACGTAACCTTGGGCCTTGGTCAAGACCAGAATCAGGAACAGCAGCTAGGCTAGATAAATGAACATATCATGGGGGGGGGGTTATTGTAACTTTCTGAGAGGGGGTGGGGATACATCTAAAGAAAGGTCCATGTCTAATAGCTCACAATCATAGCTTGAATGATAACAGCACATAAAAGGAGAGCATCCTGGCACTGTTTAAAGTCAACCTGTGTGAATGTCATTGACAGACCCTAGGTTCACTGTTTTCTATTCTTTTTTTTTAAACACCTTTATTGAATTATCACTTGTGACACAGGCAAATTTACATTTATACAAAAGTAATCAAACTGTATCAACAAATTAGAATTGACAAACATTATACTTCACATATATTGCTGTATATCATAGGTTCATAGGTGTGTACTAGGCTAATGGCCTTTACAAGTCTAGCCCAGTGAAGTGCCCTGGCATCGTGCCACCCGACATTAGTTCCCAGTGCCTCTATCAAGTAGACCCACTGGTGTGATCCCTGGGGTGAACTTTCTATTTCCCATCCACTCATCAAGATTACTCTTGAGGTGCTCTGCTTGACATGTATGGGAAGTATATTCCAGAGCATATAACCTAACAACATTACATGCATTATTCAATTACTGCCACTTTTTTTTTAAAACAAGAAGCATCTTTATTAAATCATCACTTAAGACATAAGCAATCATACATTTATATACCACACCGACACAATCCTAGTTGCAAGCATTTTACATCAAATACCATACTAACACACTCCCATTTGCAAACATTATACATCCTTTATTATCTACCCAATTATTTTCAGTCAAACATGACATAGCTCACTTAAGTCCTGTCTTCTTTTAAACCCCATTCCTCCCCTGTATGTATTGTTCCCACACTTCCCATTTTTTCCTATGTAATTTGCTTCTACCCTTTTCTAAAGATCTCAGTTTCAGTTCTTTTATCTCTGTTACTATATTCACTACTTCTAATTTAGTTGTTTTAGATTTTGATTTCCATTTTCTTGTAATTGCTTTTTTTGGCAGCCACCATAATTAGACACAGCAAGGTCTTACCATGTCTAGGCAATTCTGATTCTGTATCATAGTTCAGAAAAATCATCTTCTTTGTCACAGCAATCTGCCTACCCAGCATCTGTGACAGTCAATCTTGCAGGGAATCCCAAAAGTCTGCTAACCCACTGCACTCCCAGAAAATATGTTCCCAAGTACCTCTTTCTTCCCCATCACACCTCCAACATTTGCTGTCTACCTGAGAAAAATTCTTTGGAGTCTACTTGGGGTATAAAAATATGTATGTAAAAATTTCCAAGCAAAAATCTTAAAGGTTCACTCTTTTTCTATACTAAACTGGTAACACTAATACAGATAGTTTGGTCACCTAAGTGAAGTTTAATAACTGTGTTAACAGATAGAAGAGAGCTTATGGGATTCACACATCCACAAAGTCATCCCAAGTCATTTAACATACACGGATATAATAAAGAAAGAAAGTCTTGCAGAGGAATATGCATATAATGCAGGACTTGTCACCAAAGTAAAACATGAGCATAGTTGCAGAAACATGGACTGTTCAGGTATGTGTAGAATATCACAGACAAAGTACCGTGGAGTAAGGTCATGCCTGGATACCCATACAGTTATTATCTGTTAATATGCAGCAGTCTGAGGAGTATGTGTACGTGTGTTTACAGTACTGAACCGTGGATACACATACACTATTATCTGTTAATATGCAGTAGTCTGAGCAGTATGAGTACATGTGTGTACAGTGCTGAACCGTGGATACACATACAGCTATTATCTGTTAATATGCAGTAGTCTGAACTGTATGAGTACATGTGTGTACAGTACTGAACAGTGGATACAGATACAGCTAGTATCTGTTAATATGCAGTAGTCTGAGCAGCAGGAGTATGTGTGTGTACAGTACTGAACTGTGGATACATATACAGCTATTATCTATTAATATGCACTTGTCTGAGCAGTATTAGTACGTTTGTGTACATTACTGAACCGTGCAGTCTGAGGAGTATGAGTACGTGTGTTTACAGTACTGAACCGTGGATACACATACACTATTATCTGTTAATATGCAGTAGTCTGAGCAGTATGAGTGCATGTGTGTACAGTACTGAACCATGAATACACATACAGCTTTTATCTGTTAATATGCAGTAGTCTGAGCAGTTTGAGTACATGTGTGTACAGTACTGAAACATGGATATACATACAGTTATTATCTGTTAATATGCAGTAGTCTGAGCAGTATGAGTACGTGTGTGTACAGTACTGAAACATGGATATACATACAGCTATTATCTGTTAATATGCAGTAGTCTGAACAGTATGAGTACATGTGTACAGTACTGAACTGTGGATACACATACAGCTATTATCTATTAATATGCACTTGTCTGAGCAGTATTAGTACGTTTGTGTACATTACTGAACCGTGCATACAAATAAAATACAGATATTATCTGTTATATGCAGTAGTCTGAGCAGTATGAGTATGTGTACATACAGTACTGAACCGTGGATACACATACAGCTTTTATCTGTTAATATGCAGTAGTCTGAGCAGTATGATTACATGTGCGTGTGCAGTACTGAACCATGGATACACATACAGCTATTATCTGTTAATATGCAGTAGTCCAAGGAGTACGAGTACATGTGTGTATAGTACTGAAATGTGGATACACATACAGCTATTTTCTGTTAAAATGCAGTAGTCTGAGTAGTATGAGTATATGTGTGTACAGTACTGAACCGTAGATGCACATACAGCTATTTTCTGTTAATATGCAGTAGTCTGAGCAGTATGAATACATGTGCGTACAGTACTGAAACATGGATATACATACAGCTACTATCTGTTAATATGCAGTAGTCTGAACAATATGAATATGTGTGCATACAGTACTGAATGGTGGATACACATACAGCTATTATCTGTTAATTTGCAGTAGTCTGAGCAGTATGAGTGTGTGTGTGTGTGTGTGTGTGTGTGTGTGTGTGTGTGTGTGTGTGTGTGTGTGTGTGTGTGTGTGTGTGTGTACATTACTGAACCTTGGATACACATACAGCTATTATCTGTTAATATGCAGTAGTCTGAACAGTATGAGTACGTGTGTGTAAAGTACTGAAACATGGATACACATACAGCTATTATCTATTAATATGCAGTAGTCTGAGCAGTATGAGTACATCTGTCTGTGCAGTACTGAACCATGAATACACATACAGCTATTATCTGGTAATATGCAGTAGTCTGAGCAGTATAAGTACGTTTGTGTACAGTACTGAACCGTGGATAAACATACAGCTATTATCTGTTAATATGCAGTAGTCTGAGCAGTATGAGTACATGTCTGTACAGTACTGAACCGTGGATACACATACAGCTTTTATCTGTTAATACGCAGTAGTTTGAGCAGTTTGAGTACAGTGTGTACAATACTGAAACATGGATATACATACAGTTATTATCTGTTAATATGCAGTAGTCTGAGCAGCATGAGTACGTGTGTGTACAGTACTGAAGCAGGGATATACATACAGCTATTATCTGTTAATATGCGTAGTCTGAACAGTATGAGTACATGTGTACAGTACTGAAACATGGATATATATACAGTTATTATCTGTTAATATGCAGCAGTCTGAGCAGTATGAGTATGTGTGTGTACAGCACTGAAACATGGATACACAGCTATTGTCTGTTAATATGCAGTAGTCTGAGCAGTATGAGTACATGTGTACAGTACTGAACCATGGATACACATACAGCTATTATCTGTTAATATGCAGTACTGTGAGCAGTATGAGTACGTGTTTGTACAGTAATGAAACATGGATATACATACAGCTATTATCTGTTAATATGCAGTAGTCTGAGCAGTATGAGTACATGTGTGTACAGTGCTGAACCGTGGATACAGTGCTGAACCGTAGATACAGATACAGCTATTATCTGTTAATATGCAGTAGTCTGAACTGTATGAGTACATGTGTGTACAGTACTGAACCGTGGATACACATACAGCTATTATCTGTTAATATGCAGTAATCTGAGCAGTATGAGTACATGTGTGTACAGTACTGATCCGTGGATACACATACAGCTTTTACCTGTTAATATGCAGTAGTCTGAGCAGTTTGAGTACATGTGTGTACAATACTGAAACATGGATATACATATTGTTATTATCTGTTAATATGCAGTAGTCTGAGCAGTATGACTATGTGTGTGTACAGTACTGAAACATGGATATACATACAGCTATTATCTGTTAATATGCAATAGTCTGAACAGTATGAGTACATGTGTACGGTACTGAAACATGGATATACATACAGCTATAATCTAATAATATGCAGCAGTCTGAGCAGTATGAGTATGTGTGTGTACAGTACTGAAACATAGGTTCATAGGTAGGTACTAGGCTATTGGCCCTAGGGCCTATACAAGTCTAGCCAAAAATGTACCCTGGATTTCGCCATCCAAGAAAATTATTTTCCTGTGCCTCTGTTAAGCAGAACCACAGAAGTGATCCCTGGGGTGAATTTCCTATTACCCATTCAATCATCACGATTTTTCTTGAAGAGTGCTAATGAGGAGCTCTGTTTGACATAGATGGGTAGTCTGTTCCAGAGTATGGGAAGTCTCTGGGACAGGAATCTATCCCTCTAGCATGTTCTGTTTATTGTGGTGACAAGGTTTAGGTCCCTAGAGTGTGTAGCTCAGAGGGATTGGGATTTCTTTAAGTGGAGCATGTCCAACAGCTCTGGGTTTGACACAGCTTTGTATGTTAGGCAGAGATCGCCTCTGAGTAGGCAATATGTGACGGAGTAAAGCTGGAGTTTTTTGAGACCGTCTGCGTAAGGCATCTGTTTGAGGCCAGTGATCCTCTTTGTGAGGTATTTTTGCGGCCTTTCCAGTTGTTGTAGATGTCTTGTGAGGTACATGCCAAAAGGGGCGTTGTACTCTATAATGGGTCTAATGAGTGATGAGTAGAGGGGAACAATGACCTCTTTTTTTCTGGATGAGAAACCTTTTGTGATGAGGTGTGCCACATAGAATTATTTCCTGACCACTTTGGCGATGTGATTATCAAAGGAGAGACTACTGTCCACCTGTATCCCAAGGTCTCTTATCACACTTTCGGTTTTAAGTAGACTACCGCCTATGTGGTAGTTCATGGGTACAGAATTTTTACCAAAGGGGATGACAATGCACTTTTTGGCATTGAGCTTGAGACCATGTCTTTGACATCAGGCATCTGTCTCAGTGAGGCCCTTTTCTAGGATGTCCACATCATTAGGAGTTTCAATTATGGCTTTTAATTTGCAGTCATCTGCAAATTTAGTTAGCCAAAGACCTTCTGTGTTAGCCTGTACTTCAAAGAAGTAGATACCAAACAGGAGAGGACCCAGGACTGAACCCTGCGGTACTCCACTTGTCACTGGCCTGAAGTCTGATTTGGAGTCTGCTACTTTCACAGTGTGGGTTCTTTCAGTAAGTCAGCTGGCAACCCATCTTGTGACATAGGGATTTATACCTAGTTTAGTGAGTTTATCTATAATTCCAGAGTGGGGTATGGTGTCAAACACCTTGGCGAGATCTAGATAGGCTGTGTGAACCACCTTACCCTCGCCTATGGCTTTGGTGACTACTTCAAAGAAGTCTATCAGGTTTAGGAGACATCATCTGCCTTTTACAAACCCAAACTGTGTGGGGTCCAGGGTTTGGAGATCTCCAATGTCTTTGTTTATGAGTTCCATGATGATACATTCCATGGCCTTGCAGACGAGGCTCGTCAGGCTAATGGGGCGGTAGTTCATACAGCTATTATCTGTTAATATGCAGTAGTCTGAGCAGTATGAGTATGTGTGTGTACAGTACTGAATGGTGGATACATATACAGCTATTATCTGTTAATATGCAGTTGTCTGAGGTGTATTAGTACTTGTGTGTACAGTACTGAACCGTGCATACAAATACAGCTATTATCTTTTAATATGCAGTAGTCTGAGCAACATGAGTACGTGTACATACAGTATTGAACCGTGGATACACATACAGCTTTTATCTGTTAATATGCAATAGTCTGAGCAGTATGAGTACATGTGTGTACAGTACTGAAACGTGGATACACATACAGCTATTATCTGTTAATATGCAGTAGTCTGAGAAGTATGATTACATGTGCATGTGCAGTACTGAACCATGGATACACATACAGCTATTATCTGTTAATATGCAGTAGTCCGAGGAGTATGAGTACATGTGTGTACAGTACTGACATGTGGATACACATACAGCTATTTTCTGGTAAAATGCAGTAGTCTGAGCAGTATGAGTATATGTGTGTACAGTACTGAACTGTGGATGCACATACAGCTGTTATCTGTTAATATGCAGTAGTCTGAGCAGTATGAGTGCGTGTGTGTACAGTACTGAACCGTGGATACACATACAGCTATTATCTATTAATATGCAGTAGTCTGAACAGTATGAGTATGTGTGTGCAAAGTACTGAACCGTGGATACACATACAGCTATTATCTGTAAATATGCAGTAGTCTGAACAGTATGAGTACATGTGTGTATAGTACTGAACCGTGGATACCCATACAGCTGTTATCTGTTAATATGCAGTAGTCTGAGCAGTATGAGTATGTGTGTGTACAGTACTGAACCGTGGATACACATACCGTTATTATCTGTTAATATGCAGTAGTCTGAGCAGTATGAGTACATGTGTGTACAGTACTGAACCGTGGATACACATGCAGCTATTATCTGTTAATATGCAGTAGTCTGAGCAGGATGAGTATGTGTACAGTACTGAACCATGGCTACACATACAGCTATTATCTGTAGATATGCAGTAATCTGAGCAGTATGAGTACATGTGTGTAAAGTACTGAACCATGGATACACATACAGCTATTATCTGTTAATATGCAGTAGCCTGAACAGTATGACTACATGTGCATACAGTACTGAATCGTGGATACACATACAGATATTATCTGTTAATATGCAGTAGTCTGAGCAGTATGAGTATGTGTGTGTGTACAGTACTGAACCATGGATACCCATAGAGCTATTATCTGTATATATGCAGTAGTCTGAGCAGTATGTGTACATGTGTGTAAAGTACTGAACCATGGATACACATACAGCTATTATCTGTTAATATGCAGTAGTCTGAACAGTATGAGTACATATGTGTACAGTACTGAACAGTGGATACACATACAGCAATTATCTGTTAATATGCAGTAGTCTGAACAGTATGAATATGTGTGTGTACAGTACTGGACTGTGGCTACACATACAACTATTTTTTGTTGATATGCAGTAGTCTGAGCAGTATGAGTACATGTGCGTAGAGTACTGAACCATGGATACAAATACAGTTATTATCTGTTAATATGCAGTAGTGCAGTAGTCTGAGCAGTATGAGTACATGTGTGTACAGTACTGAACCATGGATACACATACAGCTATTATCTGTAGATATGCAGTAGTCTGAGCAGTATGAGTACATGTGTGTACAGTACTGAACCGTGGACACACATACAGCTATTGTCTGTTAATATGCAGTAGTCTGAGCAGTATGAGTATGTGTGTGTACAGTACTGAACCGTAGATACACATACAGCTATTATCTGTGAATATGCAGTAGTCTGAACAGTATGAGTACGTGTGTACAGTACTGAACCATGGATACACATACAACTATTATCTGTTAATATGGAGTAGTCTGAGCAGTATGAGTACATGTGTGTACAGTACTGAACCGTGGATACACATACAGCTATTATCTGTTAATATGCAGTAGTCAGAGCAGTATGAGTATGTGTGTACAGTACTGAACCGTAGATACACATACAGCTGTTATCTGTTAATATGCAGTAGTTTGCACAGTATGAGTACGTGTGCACACAGTACTGAACTGTGGATACAATACAGCTATTATCTCTTGATATGCAGTAGTCGGAGCAGTATGAGTACACGTGTGTACAGTACTGAACCATGGATACACATACAACTATTATCTGTTAATATGCAGCAGTCTGAGCAGTAGGAGTATGTGTCTGTACAGTACTGAACAGTGGATACACATACAGCTATTATCTGTTAATATGCAGCAGTCTGAGCAGTTTGAGTACGTGTGTGTACAGTACTGAACTGTGGATACACATACAGCTATTATCTGTGAATATGCAGTAGTCTGAACAGTATGAGTACGTGTGTACAGTACTGAACCATGGATACACATACAACTATTATCTGTTAATATGCAGTAGTCTGAGCAGTATGAGTACATGTGTGTACAGTACTGAACCGTGGATACACATACAGCTATTATCTGTTAATATGCAGTAGTCAGAGCAGTATGAGTATGTGTGTACAGTACTGAACCATGGATACACATACAGCTATTATCTGTTAATATGCAGTAGTTGGAGTAGTATGAATATGTGTGTACAGTACTGAACCGTGGGTACACACACAGCTATTATCTGTTAATATGCAGTAGTCTGAGCAGTATGAGTACATGTGTGTACAGTACTGAACCGTGGATACCCATACAGCTATTATCTGTTAATATGCAGTAGTCTCAGTAGTATGAGTATGTGAGTGAACAGTACTGAACCGTGGATACACATACAGCTATTATTTGTTAATATGCAGTAGTCTGAACAGAATGAGTATATATGTGTACAGTACTGAACGGTGAATACCCATACAGCTATGATCTGTTAATATGCAGTTGTCTGAGCAGTTTGAGTACATGTGTGTACAGTACTGAACTGTGGATACCCATGCAGCTATTATCTGTTAATATGCAGCAGTCTGACCAGTATGAGTACATGTGCATACAGTACTGAACCGTGAATACACATACAGCTATTATCTGTTATTATGCAGTAGTCTGAGCAGTATGAATATGTTTGCGTACAGTACTAAACTGTGGATACATATACAGCTATTATCTGTTAATATGCAGTAGTCTGAGCAGCATGAGTATGTGTGTGTACAGTACTGAACCGTGGATACACATACAGCTACTATATATTAATATGCAGTAGTCTCAGCAGTATGAATATGTGTGCGTACAGTGCTGAACTGTGGATGCACATACAGTTATAATCTGTTAATATGCAGTAGTCTGAGCAATATGAGTATGTGTCCGTACAGTACTGAACCGTGGATACATATACAGCTATTATCTGTTAATATGCAGTAGTCTCAGCAGTGTGAGTACATGTGTGTACAGTAATGAAACATGGATACCCATACAGCTCTTATCTGTTAAAATGCAGTAGTCTGAGCAGTATGAGTATGTGTGTGTACAGTACTGAACTGTGGATACACATACAGCTATTATCTGTTAATATGCAATAGTCTGAGCAGTATGAGCGCATGTGTGTACAGCACTGAACCTTGCATACCCATACAACTATTATCTGTAGATATGCAGTAGTCTGAGCAGTATGAGTACATGTGAGTACAGTGCTGAACTGTGGATACACATACAGCTATTATCTGTTAATATGCAGTAGTCTGAGCAGTATGAGTACATGTGTGTACAGCAGTGAGCCTTGCATACCCATACAGCTATTATCTGTAGATATACAGTAGTCTGAGCAGTATGAGTACATGTGAGTACAGTGCTGAACCGTGGATACACATACAGCTATTATCTGTTAATATGCAGCAGTCTGAGCAGTGGGAGTATGTGTGCGTACAGTACTGAGCTGTGGATGCACATACAGTTATTATCTGTTAATATGCAGTAGTCTGAGCAATATGAGTATGTGTCCGTACAGTACTGAACCGTGGATACATATACAGCTATTATCTGTTAATATGCAGTAGTCTGAGCAGCATGAGTACATGTGTGTACAGTACTGAACCGTGGATACACATACAGCTACTATATGTTAATATGCAGTCGTCACAGCAGTATGAGTATGTGTGCGTCAGTACTGAACTGTGGATGCACATACAGTTATTATCTGTTAATATGCAGTAGTCTGAGCAATATGAGTATGTGTCCGTACAGTACTGAACCGTGGATACATATACAGCTATTATCTGTTAATATGCAGTAGTCTGAGCAGTATGAGTCCATGTGTGTACAGTACTGAACCGTGGATACACATACAACTATTATCTGTTTATATGCAGTAGTCTGAGCAGTATGAGTACATGTGTGTGCAGCACTGAACCTTGCATACCCATACAGCTATTATCTGTAGATATGCAGTAGTCTGAGCAGTATGAGTACATGTGAGTACAGAGCTGAACCGTGGATACACATACAGCTATTATCTGTTAATATGCAGCAGTCTGAGCAGTGGGAGTATGTGTGTGTACAGTACTGAACTGTGGATATACATACAGCTATTATCTGTTAATATGCAGTAGTCTGAGCAGTATGAGTATGTGTGCGTACAGTACTGAACCGTGGATACCAATACAGCTATTATCTGTTAATATGCAGTAGTCTGAGCAGTATGAGTACATGTGTGTACAGTACTGAACCGTGGATACCCATACAGCTATTATCTGTTAATATGCAGTAGTCTGAGCAGTATGAGTACATGTGTGTACAGTACTGAACCGTGGATACACATACAGCTATTATCTGTTAATATGCAGTTGTCTGAGCAGTATTAGTACGTGTGTGTACAGTACTGAACCGTGGATACCCATACAGCTATTATCTGTTAATATGCAGTAGTCAGAGCAGTATGAGTACATGTGCATACAGTACTGAACCGTGGATACCCATACAGCTATTATATGTTAATATGCAGTAGTCTGAGCAGTATGAATATGTGTGCATACAGTACTGAACCGTGGATACACATACAGCTATTATCTGTTAATATGCAGTAGTCTGAGCAGTATGTGTACATGTGTGTAAAGTACTGAACCATGGATACACATACAGCTATTATCTGTTAATATGCAGTAGTCTAAACAGTATGAGTACATATGTGTACAGTACTGAACAGTGGATACACATACAGCAATTATCTGTTAATATGCAGTAGTCTGAACAGTATGAATATGTGTGTGTACAGTACTGAACTGTGGCTACACATACAACTATTTTTTGTTGATATGCAGTAGTCTGAGCAGTATGAGTACATGTGCATAGAGTACTGAACCGTGGATACAAATACAGTTATTATCTGTTAATATGCAGTAGTGCAGTAGTCTGAGCAGTATGAGTACATGTCTGTACAGTACTGAACCATGGATACACATACAGCTATTATCTGTTAATATGCAGTAGTCTGAACAGTATGAGTACATATGTGTACAGTACTGAACAGTGGATACACATACAGCAATTATCTGTTAATATGCAGTAGTCTGAACAGTATGAATATGTGTGTGTACAGTACTGAACTGTGGCTACACATACAACTATTTTTTGTTGATATGCAGTAGTCTGAGCAGTATGAGTACATGTGTGTACAGTACTGAACCATGGATACAAATACAGCTATTATCTGTTAATATGCAGTAGTGCAGTAGTCTGAGCAGTATGAGTACATGTGTGTACAGTACTGAACCATGGACACAAATACAGCTATTATCTGTTAATATGCAGTAGTCTGAATGGTATGAATATGTGTGTGTACAGTACTGAACTGTGGATACACATACAGTTATTGCCTGTTAATATGCAGTTGTCTGAGCAGTATGGGTACATGTGTGTACAGCACTGAACAGTGGATACCCACACAGCTATTATCTGTAGATATGCAGTAGTCTGAGCAGTATGAGTACATGTGTGTACAGCACTGAACCGTGGATACCCATACAGCTATTATCTGTAGATATGCAGTAGTCTGAGCAGTATGAGTACATATGTGTACAGTACTGAACCATGGATACACATACAGCTATTATCTGTTAATATGCAGTAGTCTGAACAGTATGAGTACATATGTGTACAGTACTGAACAGTGGATACACATACAGCAATTATCTGTTAATATGCAGTAGTCTGAACAGTATGAATATGTGTGTGTACAGTACTGAACTGTGGCTACACATACAACTATTTTTTTGTTGATATGCAGTAGTCTGAGCAGTATGAGTACATGTGTGTACAGTACTGAACCATGGATACAAATACAGCTATTATCTGTTAATATGCAGTAGTGCAGTAGTCTGAGCAGTATGAGTCCATGTGTGTACAGTACTGAACCATGGATACAAATACAGCTATTATCTGTTAATATGCAGTAGTCTGAATGGTATGAATATGTGTGTGTACAGTACTGAACTGTGGATACACATACAGTTATTGCCTGTTAATATGCAGTTGTCTGAGCAGTATGGGTACATGTGTGTACAGCTCTGAACAGTGGATACCCATTCAGCTATTATCTGTAGATATGCAGTAGTCTGAGCAGTATGAGTACATGTGTGTACAGCACTGAACCGTGGATACCCATACAGCTATTATCTGTAGATATGCAGTAGTCTGAGTAGTATGAGTACATGTGTGTACAGTACTGAACCGTGGATACACATACAGCTATTGTCTGTTAATATGCAGTAGTCTGAGCAGTATGAGTATGTGTGTGTACAGTACTGAACCGTAGATACACATACAGCTATTATCTGTTAATATGCAGTAGTTTGCACAGTATGAGCACGTGTGCACACAGTACTGAACCATGGATACAATACAGCTATTATCTCTTGATATGCAGTAGTCGGAGCAGTATGAGTACATGTGTGTACAGTTCTGAAGCGTGGATATCTATGCAGCTATTATCTGTTAATATGCAGCAGTCTGAGCAGTAGGACTATGTGTCTGTACAGTACTGAACCGTGGATACACATACAGCTATTATCTGTTAATATGCAGCAGTCTGAGCAGTTTGAGTACGTGTGTGTACAGTACTGAACTGTGGATACACATACAGCTATTATCTGTGAATATGCAGTAGTCTGAACAGTATGAGTACGTGTGTACAGTACTGAACCATGGATACACATACAACTATTATCTGTTAATATGCAGTAGTCTGAGCAGTATGAGTACATGTGTGTACAGTACTGAACCGTGGATACACATACAGCTATTATCTGTTAATATGCAGTAGTCAGAGCAGTATGAGTGTGTGTGTACAGTACTGAACCATGGATACACATACAGCAATTATCTGTTAATATGCAGTAGTTGGAGCAGTATGAATACGTGTGTACAGTACTAAACCGTGGGTACACATACAGCTATTCTCTGTTAATATGCAGTAGTCTGAGCAGTATGAGTACATGTGTGTACAGTACTGAACCGTGGATACCCATACAGCTATTATCTGTTAATATGCAGTAGTTTCAGTAGTATGAGTATGTGAGTGAACAGTACTGAACCGTGGATACACATACAGCTATTATTTGTTAATATGCAGTAGTCTGAACAGAATGAGTATATATGTGTACAGTACTGAACGGTGAATACCCATACAGCTATGATCTGTTAATATGCAGTTGTCTGAGCAGTATGAGTACATGTGTGTACAGTACTGAACTGTGGATACCCATGCAGCTATTATCTGTTAATATGCAGCAGTCTGACCAGTATGAGTACATGTGCATACAGTACTGAACCGTGAATACACATACAGCTATTATCTGTTATTATGCAGTAGTCTGAGCAGTATGAATATGTTTGTGTACAGTACTAAACTGTGGATACATATACAGCTATTATCTGTTAATATGCAGTAGTCTGAGCAGCATGAGTATGTGTGTGTGCAGTACTGAACCGTGGATACACATACAGCTACTATATTGTAATATGCAGTAGTCTCAGCAGTATGAATATGTGTGCGTACAGTGCTGAACTGTGGATGCACATACAGTTATAATCTGTTAATATGCAGGAGTCTGAGCAATATGAGTATGTGTCTGTACAGTACTGAACCGTGGATACATATACAGCTATTATCTGTTAATATGCAGTAGTCTCAGCAGTATGAGTACATGTGTGTACAGTAATGAAACATGGATACCCATACAGCTCTTATCTGTTAATATGCAGTAGTCTGAGCAGTATGAGTACGTGTGTGTACAGTACTGAACTGTGGATACACATACAGCTATTATCTGTTAATATGCAGTAGTCTGAGCAGTATGAGTGCATGTGTGTACAGCACTGAACCTTGCATACCCATACAACTATTATCTGTAGATATGCAGTAGTCTGAGCAGTATGAGTACATGTGAGTACAGTGCTGAACTGTGGATACACATACAGCTATTATCTGTTAATATGCAGTAGTCTGAGCAGTATGAGTACATGTGTGTACAGCACTGAGCCTTGCATACCCATACAGCTATTATCTGTAGATATGCAGTAGTCTGAGCAGTATGAGTACATGTGAGTACAGTGCTGAACCATGGATACACATACAGCTATTATCTGTTAATATGCAGCAGTCTGGGCAGTGGGAGTATGTGTGCGTACAGTACTGAGCTGTGGATGCACATACAGTTATTATCTGTTAATATGCAGTAGTCTGAGCAATATGAGTATGTGTCCGTACAGTACTGAACCATGGATACATATACAGCTATTATCTGTTAATATGCAGTAGTCTGAGCAGCATGAGTACATGTGTGTACAGTACTGAACCGTGGATACACATACAGCTACTATATGTTAATATGCAGTAGTCACAGCAGTATGAGTATGTGTGCGTCAGTACTGAACTGTGGATGCACATACAGTTATTATCTGTTAATATGCAGTAGTCTGAGCAATATGAGTATGTGTCCGTACAGTACTGAACCGTGGATACATATACAGCTATTATCTGTTAATATGCAGTAGTCTGAGCAGTATGAGTCCATGTGTGTACAGTACTGAATCGTGGATACACATACAACTATTATCTGTTTATATGCAGTAGTCTGAGCAGTATGAGTACATGTTTGTGCAGCACTGAACCTTGCATACCCATACAGCTATTATCTGTAGATATGCAGTAGTCTGAGCAGTATGAGTACATGTGAGTACAGTGCTGAACCGTGGCTACACATACAGCTATTATCTGTTAATATGCAGCAGTCTGAGCAGTATGAGTATGTGTGCGTACAGTACTGAACCGTGGATACCAATACAGCTATTATCTGTTAATATGCAGTAGTCTGAGCAGTATGAGTACATGTGTGTACAGTACTGAACCGTGGATACACATACAGCTATTATCTGTTAATATGCAGTTGTCTGAGCAGTATTAGTACGTGTGTGTACAGTACTGAACCGTGGATACCCATACAGTTATTATCTGGTAATATGCAGTAGTCTGAGCAGTATGAGTACGTGTGTACAGTACTGAACCATGGACACACATACAGCTATTATCTGTTTATATGCAGTAGTCTGAGCAGTATGAGTACATGTTTGTGCAGCACTGAACCTTGCATACCCATACAGCTATTATCTGTAGATATGCAGTAGTCTGAGCAGTATGAGTACATGTGAGTACAGTGCTGAACCGTGGATACACATACAGCTATTATCTGTTAATATGCAGCAGTCTGAGCAGTATGAGTATGTGTGTGTACAGTACTGAACCGTGGATACCCATACAGCTATTATTTGTTAATATGCAGTAGTCTGAGCAGTATGAGTACATGTGTGTACAGTACTGAACCGTGGATACACATACAGCTATTATCTGTTAATATGCAGTTGTCTGAGCAGTATTAGTACGTGTGTGTACAGTACTGAACCGTGGATACCCATACAGTTATTATCTGGTAATATGCAGTAGTCTGAGCAGTATGAGTACGTGTGTACAGTACTGAACCATGGATACACATACAGCTATTATCTGTGAATATGCAGTAGTCTGAGCAGTATGGGTACGTGTCTGTACAGTACTGAACCGTGGATACACATACAGCTATTATCTGTTAATATGCAGTAGTCTGAACAGTATGAGTACGTGTGTGTACAGTACTGAACCGTGGATACGCATACAGCTATTATCTGTTAATATGCAGTAGTCAGAGCAGTATGAGTACATGTGCATACAGTACTGAACCGTGGATACCCATACAGCTATTATTTGTTAATATGCAGTAGTCTGAGCAGTATGAATATGTGTGTGTACAGTACTGAACCATGGATACACATACAGCTATTATCTGTTAATATGCAGTAGTCTGAGCAGTATGAATATGTGTGCGTACAGTACTGAACTGTCGATACACATACAGCTATTATCTGTTAATATGCAGTAGTCTGAGCAGTATGAATATGTGTGCGTACAGTACTGAACCATGGATACACATACAGTGATTATCGGTTTATATGCATTAGTCTGAACAGTATGAGTACATGTGCGTACTGTACTGAACCGTGGATACACATACAGCTATTATCTGTTAATATGTAGTAATCTGAGCAGTATTAGTACGTGTGTGTACAGTACTGAACCGTGGATACACATACAGCTATTATCTGTTAATATGTAGTAATCTGAGCAGTATTAGTACATGTGCATACAGTACTGAACCATGGATACACATAAGCTATTATCTGTTAATATGCAGTAGTCTGAGCAGTATGAGTACATGTGGATGTACAGTACTGAACCGAGAACACACATACAGCTATTATCTGATGATATGCAGTAGTTTGAGCAGTATGAGTACGTGTGCGTATGGTACTGAACTGTGGATACCCATACAGCTATTATCTGTTAATATGCAGTAGTCTGAACAGTATGAGTACGTGTGTGTACAGTACTGAACCGTGGATACCTATACAGCTATTATCTGTTAATATGCAGTAGTCTGAACAGTATGAGTATGTGTGTGTATGGTACTGAAACATGTCATTGTATACATACTAGTAGTGCAATGGATTGTGAAAGTATAACAAAATACTTACAGCAGGTATATCACCTCTTATCACCATACCTCTCAACCGTACAGATTTTCGCAGAATGTCTAGAGTTTTGCATCATATTTTTGGTCCACTTTTCATAAAATTATGGTTTTCTGGCAAATTAGCAGAAAGTCATCAAAGATTGAAGATGGAAAATAATGAGAGACATTTGAGTTTCAGAGAGTATACCCTTAAGAAAATTCATGCCAATGCAAAGCCTGTTATTCTATCAACTTTCTAAGTTGGCAAGAGGAATATTTAAACATTTTCCATATTTTTGGGCCTTTGTCCCACTTTTATTTATGGCTTATTCCAGATTTCTTGTTCTAAGAGGTTGAGTGGTATGCTTATCACATACTATTATGATAGCCTTTGTCTTCCTCTTAAGTGTAGTTATATGGGAGTAGAACTGGGAAATTAGCATTCACAGCTGTGGACCCAGGAGCACTTGTTGCTTATTTATAGATCATATAATAGTAGATAATATAAAATGCATTCGACATGCATTATCTTTACCAAATAATGTAGGAACCATATGTGTAATGAATATTATAGAATTATAAAATGTTCTAGGCAGCAGTACCTTCTTCCTTTTCTCTTTCTTTCTTGTGGGTAAGATGTTTGTATAATCATTCAAGGCCTCTATTTGTTAATGACTGGCGTTCAAATGTACTTTGTGCTACTATAGTGCCACTAAAGTAGCAAAAGTAGTAAAAAATGGCATTCTCATTCTACCTTTTTATCTTAAGTTGTTTTGGCAGACATTTTGACATAAATATGCTAAAATGCACACATCTATTTGGACCTCTTATACCTGTATACAGTGGGGTAATATAAATGTGGTTTGCTGTAGTTTGCATATTACCCATGAGTCAATGTAAGATACATGTGTTATTATTCATGATCTAATAGCATAATTGTATCCTAATGTGCATTCAAAGTGTACTTTGATGCCCATGTACTGTAATGGAGTATATTACACACACACTGTACAAGCATACAATAGCACCCTCTCCAATTTATATGAACATTGTCTATAGTCAAAATATAACTAACAGGTTAGCTACTTATCCCATTGGTTAATGGTTATTAATATTTAAATGTTATTTTTTTGTATTGTGTTTGTACTTTGAAGGTTTTTCAGTTGCATTGAAAGATGGGTGCTGTCATTTTAAATTATAAGCTCATTTTACTTTTACATACTAAGCATAAACATACAGGTCACTGATTATCACAAGCAGACTAACATTAAACCAATACACCAAATACCATAAGAGCAATCTAAAATAAATGTTAGTTGCTTCAGTAATGGTTATAAAATTATTTTAATGTGCAATTAAAATATGGGGACTGTTCTGTTTAACTGTACAGTATATGGAAGATTATACAATAATTACAGTTGCATTTCCCTAAGCTGGGAATCCATAGTGTGAATTTTGATAACTGAACATTATTAATGTTGTGTGACTTCTGGGTAATATGCAAGTTAATGGTGGTGATATTCCCAAGTGGTGTACTGTCACCCGTTCATCTCTAACAGAAATAACAAGAAGGCATGGGGTTTTGTTTAGATGCTTTAATACACAGAAACACATCAGGATGGATAGCAGTATCTTAAAATCTGAACAAACTAGTTAATAGACAGACCTTACATGCATGCATGCTTACATCTCAACAGCTAACTATGAAATGGCAGTCTAGCTTGCACATGCTTAGTATTTATACACTTGTGCAAGCCCTCTGATAGCTTCTTAAAGGTACATGCACATATATTGATCTACATCCTCCCTCTTAAAAAGATTGCCCTTTATGCAAAGCAATATCAGTGATAAACATGCATTAATATGTACATTAGAAACAAAACACAATGTTCATGTCCAAGTTGCTTCATATCTGCTACAGGGTTTAGAGATTTGACCATATCTCGTAACATAACATTTGGGACCAAATTTAGCAACAGGGACAAGTCTTTGGTGCACAACTCGTATCAGGAACTTCTGGATTCATCACAGGAATGGGAATGTCTTCTGGAACTTCCTCTGGAACTGGAACACCAGACAACTTACTCTGAGATAAAGAGTCTTGCTCACAGGCTATGTGCTGTGGTATAGGCTCGGACACTGGTCTCAAATGTTTCTGATTCCCCCTAAAACTTGCTCTTTCTGATTCTACAATGTACAGCCTCATCTCTGGACCAACATTCTTCATGATACCAATCTGATCATAACCTTTGGACATTTGCATCCTCACCACTTCTCCCTCTTATAATGGATTGAGCAGTTTGTTGGTCTTATCGTAGCAGGACTTCTGGTTTAAGTGCTTCTTCAACAGATTGGCTTTCACTGATCTGTTGTTCTTGACACGTGGAACCAACAATTGACTACTGATTGGTAATGTGGTTCTGGTTTGTCTCAACAGAAGTCTCTGAGCAGGTGAACCAAGATGTTTATCATAACATTTCTGAGATTCAAGAGATTCAGGAAAATATCACTATTATCTTGTATGGATTTCTGAAGTAACTGTTTTGCACTTCAAACTGCACATTCTGCCAAACCATTTAACTGTGGGTACTTTGACATGAGTAAAGTCCCATTCTTCAGCAAATCTTTTGAACTGTTGACTTGTAAACTGCGTGCCATTGTCAGAAATAACTTTGTGCGGGCTACCATGAACAGCAAAATGATGCTTCATCTTAGTAATGTCTGTACTGGATGCTAGGTTTGGAGTAGGTCAATCTTGAACCAATTGGAGTAAGAGTCTACTAACACCAAATAATGTTGACCATTCTTCTCGAAAATGTCTGTGGCTACTGTTGACCAAGGTAGTTCCAGTATCTGGTTAAGCTGGAGTGGTTCATTCTGTTGATGTGGCTTTGTACTATTACACACTCAAGAAGATAAGTGCTTTCTCAATATCTTGCGACATAGAAGGTCAAAATACTAACCCTTTTGCCCTTCTTTTGGTAGATTTGGTTCCTGGGTGACCATGATACAAAATAGTAATGTACTCTTACTAATGTACTTATTACTTTCGGACCTTTCTTTATGATACCATTGTCAGACAAAATTTCACCTCTGTATGGAAATAAGGTTGCACTTCTTGAGGTAAACTAGATTGCTTTGACAGACATCCTTGATTGATAAAGTGGTTGAGCCTCTGTAGAAGTGGATCAGTGGTTTTGTGATCTCTTAGCTCATCAAGATGTGTGGAAGAAAAATTTTGCACTTCCATGACTTCAAAATCAAGATTCTCGTTCTCATGCTGTTCTGTGGTGTTTCTGAGTGATCTGGATAATGTATCAGCAATATAAAGAAGTCTGTATTTCTCATAGACAAGAGTGAAATTATACTTCTGCAGTCTCAACATCATACATTGCAGTCTGGCTGGAGCTGAATGCATAGGCTTTTTGAAGATAATGACTAATGGCTAGTGGTCTGTTTTGATCTGGGTAGGTCTCCCATAAACATAATCATAGAACTTTAAACATGCAAACACAATTGCCAAAACCTCTTTCTCAATATGGGCATACTGCATCTCAGTTTGGGTAAGAGTTCTCGATGCATAGTCAACAGGTTGATTCTCTTGTAGAATGACTGCACCAAGACAAATTTTGAAGCATCACAGGAAAGAGTAACTGGCTTGTGAACATCATAGTATCTGAGCGTAGGTGGACTAGCAATTCTCTATTTCAGGACTTTAAATGCTCTTTGGTGTTGCTCTAACCAAGGCCAGGATACATCTTTACATGTCAGCTCTCTGAGTGGTGCTGAAAGTTGGCTCAAGTCTGGAATGAACATGCCTAGGTAGTTGACCATTCCAAGAAAATGTTGGAGGGCCTGAAACATTGTCTGGAGCTGGCATCTCGAGAATGGCTGTTTGCTTTGAAGGGTCTGGTCGTAGGCCTGCTAGTAAATAAATGACCAACATAAGTAACTTCTTGTAGCCTGAATTTGCATTTGTGCGGGTTGAGCTTAAAATTCAGTTGACATGCCCTTTCTAGAACTTTTCTGAGGTTTCTGTCAAGTTCTGTTACATCATGATCTCCTACCAGTATGTTGGCTACAAGGATACCCAGAAAAATTTGCTCCATTGCACGCTGAAAGACTTCACTAGCAGAATTTATTCCAAATGGCATTCTCAAAAATCTGGACCTGGCAAACAGAGTACTAAAATTAGTGAGCAATGATAATTTTTTGTCAAGCTGAATTTGCCAAAATGAACTCTGCATCTAACACAGAAAAAAATAGTGGCATTTGGCATCAAGGTTGCGACTTCTTCGACTGTGTGCATTGGATGATGAGGTCTTTTTAGTGCTTTGTTCAAAGCTCATGGGTCAGTACATATTCTGATGTCATCTGAGCTTTTCTTATGAGTTTCCACCATGTAAGATACCCATTCAGTTGAAGTTTCAGCTCCCTTGTTGCACCATTTTACCTAACTCGGTTTTGACTCTGTCCTGCATGGCTATTGGAACTTTACATGCTGGCCTGATAACTGGACTGACCTTTGGGTCCAACTTCATGGAGTACACCACTGGAAGTTTGCTTAGTTTGTCTTTGAAAAGATCAGCATAGATAGAAAAAAATGTACTGAGCAAAATTAGAGTAGTGATCTTTCAAGCTAACATGGTGGACATCCTTATTAAATTAAAGCAGTCCCATTTTCAAAATGCCTCTGAGCCCTAATAATGATTGAATGTGCCACTTTACCACATAAAATAAGTCATAGCTTCTTCCAGTAGAGTAACATGAAAGCACTACTGAGCCTTTGGGTCTATATTAGAACATCGAAGTTTCAAAACTTCGAATGTTCTAATATCGACCCCTATTCAGCGAAAGCTAAAAACATCAAACATACAGAACAGCAAATTTTTTCCTAGGGAAAAAAATTTGCTGTTCCAAAACACATACACACAACACAAGCACACCAAAGAAACAGCAATCCACACACATACACCTAAAATCTTACACCTAACCCTACACTAAACTATACACACACCACTAACTATCCACTTACCTTAACCCAAACCCTAACCCTAAGGTCCGTCACTATCGCACACTCACCTCACCCGTGCCCTAACCCTAACTCACCTACCCCGCCCTAACCCTCACATCCACACAATCGCACACTTACCTGACCAGTCCGTAACCCTAACTCACCTAACCCGCCCTAACCCTCATGTCCACACAATCGCACACATACCTAACCCACACCCTAACCCTAACTAACCTAACCTGCACTCAATCGCACACTTACCTGAACCCGACCCATAACTTTCCACCACAGTGCTGAAAATACTGAAGCAACGGAAATGGACAACTGAATTCTTTCCCTAGGAAAAAATTTGGTTTTCTGTTGCTTTGATATTTTTAGGTTTCGCTGAATAGGGGTCGATATTAGAACATTCAAAGTTTTGAAACTTCGATGTTCTAATATAGACCCAAGCCTTCAGTTTGAATTTCTTCACCTCCATAAGCAACAAGCTTTGCACACCTTGTCAAATCAAGGCTTTCACCTCTACACACTCTAGCAAATGTTTCTGCTGAAATAACATTGCACTTGGAACCTGTATCAACTTTGAGCTCTGTGGGTTTGCCATTTGTCCGAACAGTACAAAATATTTCATTCTTTGCCCTTAAATCTACTGCACTGACCGTTTCATGAAGCACTGACACATGATCAACATAAAGAGTAGAATTGCTACAGTCTAACTGATCAACTTATTTCTTAAAATGTCCCCTTTTAATAAAAGAATGTGGGCCTTTTGATTTACAAAACTTTTTGAAATTATTTAATTTATTACATTTGTAGCATTGTTGACTTCCACCACAGTTATGACAATTGGCAATGAAATTAGGTTGGGGCCCATGCCTTGAGTTTGCTGACAGACTCATATGCTTCACTGAGACTGTGCAAAATCTGGAATTTGCTAGAAAGCTCTGGGGTTTACCAGTGAGTGCTACAGGGGCTACAGTTGCTGCCATGTGCTTGGGCCTGTTTCTCTTAACCATGTGCTGCATACTATCAACATGAGCTTTATCACTGTGCCTTCTAGAGCTGCTCTCATTTGTAAGCATATGTGCGTGCTTTTTTGTGAGCTCATATATCTAACAAACCTCAGTGGCCTTATTCAAAGTTAAATCACTGTCACAAAGCAAATTCTTTCTCACGGCATCATCTTTTATGCAACACACAAGTCCATATTTTATCAAGTCATCCCTTAAGTCACCAAATCTGCACATTTTAGCCTTATTTCTCAGGCCAGTTATATATGTTGCAAAAGCTTCACCAGGCTATTGATCCCTTGTGTAAAATAAGTGCCTTTCCACTGTAACACTTGTCTGGGGGGTTACACATTTCTCTAAATTTACATTTTAAGCACTCTGGGTCCTCCCTTTAATCAGCTGGTACAGCAATATGATGGCCTCCCCCCTCTCCTGTATAGATAGCAGGTGCATACACGAATGAACGTTCTCTTTCTATGGCTTCTAACCCAGCTAAATTAAGTAAATGCCTTTGTACAGTCATCTTTATCAGAAAATGCAGCCTGTATGAAAATATCATATTCTTGCTCAAACACTTTCCAGTTCTCAGCAATATTACTGTCAAAGACAAGCGCACTGAGTTTTTGAAATCCATCCTCCATGCCCACAAAGTATACACAAACACACTGAAAATATGGCCCTTGTAATTATGTATGAACAAACAGTTCTGTGAGGTTGTAACAACATTCAAATGCACAATAAACTCTTTGAAATACTGTACTTTGTGAAATATGCTCTGTAATGGCTGTATTCTGCAATATATGCCTTGTAATGGCTGTAGTTTGTGAAATAGCTTTACTATAACACTGTACAAACATGTGAACACTTTATACACTTCTGATAACTCAGATATCTTTGCCTAATACGAAAAATATATAAGCTTTGCAAAAATGCAGTCGTTTCCTTTTATTTTATCCATTTTATGCAATTTGGACATTTCAAACATTTTCCGTAGTAATTTGAATACTTTTTTATCAATATTGTACATATCTGTTTATGCAAATATCATTTAGAACATTCTGTATACTCTGTTTCATATTATGTGAAAAGAAATAATGCTGAGCAAGTTTTAATATCTGAAATTTGTTTCTGACCTGTTTTGCGAAGTTTACACATTTTTGGGATGATCCGCTCTTGTATATTCTGCCAACATCTAAGCAAGTGCCTGTAATCTTTTTAACCAACCTGTTTCTAGCTTCATGCCCTTTGGATATTTTAGTTCTGACTCCGTGCCCTTTTAGATATGTCGCTTCTGACACCATGTTGCTCGTTCGTCTCTAACACAAATAACAAGAAGGCTTGAGGTTTTGTTTAGATGCTTTAATACACAGAAGCACATCAGGATGGATAGCAGCATCTTTAAAAGTGAGCAAACTAGTTAACAGACAGACATTACATGCATACATGCTTACATCTCAACAGCTAACTGCAAAATGGCAGTCAAGCTTGCACGTGCTCAGTATTTATACATTTGTGCAAGCCCTTGGATATCTTCTTAAAGGTATATACACACATATTGATCTACATGCACCAAAAGAAAAGTGATTATTATCTTAGAGTCTCACTGTTTGGTTGCATTCTCTCCAGAATTCCCTTATTTTTGGTCAAAGGATATCCACAT
Organism: Protopterus annectens; assembly: GCF_019279795.1. Classification (NCBI taxonomy): domain Eukaryota; kingdom Metazoa; phylum Chordata; order Ceratodontiformes; family Protopteridae; genus Protopterus; species Protopterus annectens. The sequence goes on from NC_056736.1 coordinate 576,700,304, forward strand.
ATCTTAATGCGTCCCACAAACTATATTCCATCATCCAGCAAAGTAATAAGAGCATAAAGAGCATGTGCAAAGGTCTTTCTCTTACTGATTCTTTTTGCAGTAATTATGCTTTTGTCATGTATTGTGGGCTTTCTGATTCTAAAACATATAGTTTTTACTTCAGTTTGTTTACTGGAAATGTAGTTATTAAGTTTAATAACCTTGTATTTCCTGTATGCTGAACAGTTGACACATACTTTCTAATTCTGAATCATGTGGTCCTACACTTTGACGGAGCAATAAGGAGGTTAAGCAGCTTCTAGTGGATAGGCATGTTTTCTGTATTATGTAACAGATTTCAACAAAAAATGGACACAGTCTACAGTACAGTCACTTACTCACTCACTCAATCAGACAATAAATCAATCAATAAATGCATTTATATTCAAAGAAAAAATAACAAAAGAGAAATGGAACAGGATACGATTTCTAGTAATATTAATAATGCTTGGCATACAGTATAATAAATCCTACCAAAAATGGACCAGCACAATGGTACTCCGGCTAAAAAAACATTTATTGATGAAAATTATTATTAAGGCAAACCGGTTTCGGCTTTACTAAGCCTACTGAAGAAGGCTTAGTAAAGCTGAAACCAGTTTGCCTTAATAATAATTTTCATCAATAAATGTTTTTTAGCCGGAGTACCATTGTGCTGGTCCGTTTTTGGTAGGATTTACTGTTTTGGTTTGGACCATGCACTCAGTCCCTCGTGCATGTGTTTTGGTTTGGTCATACAGTATAATAACACACATATAACACTGTAATAATAAGTTGTCTACCATAGGACGGTCTCTTATATAAATAAAACAAGGGTATGTGAATCAGCACAATGACAGCCTATAGTGAAGTATGCTTTAGTTAAGTCATACATTGACTGGATTAGGGACTTCCAAGATGGCTGCACATTGAGTAACAGCTTAATTCTAGCTCTCCCAGTGTGAGAAAAGAAATGTAGCAGCGAAAGTTAGTAGACCAAGATTTATGGGTAAAGTTCAGTAACTGGCTAGTAATTGCACTGCCTGGGTGCCAGGAAAAAAGAAATACAGAGGACCTGAAGGAAAATCATCTACAAATGGCAATGAAAAAACACTGACTGGGAAAACTACTGTAGCTCTTCAGGCAAAAAGCAGTGCAAGCTCTAGACGTGACTTTCAGTAACCTGGAGGAGAGTATAAGCCAACTTTATATAGACCTGACTAAAATAATTGAAACACTGATGGAGTATATCGACTCAAACAATAAAAGAATGAAAAAATAGAAGACGCTTTAAACTAATATTCAGATAAGGTGATAAAACTGCAAAACTCAGAGGCTGAAATGAAGAAAAAGCTGGCTGAATATGAGATTACACAAGAAGAGATGTTTCAAAAAATAACAGAATAATAGGATAGAGCATGTAGGGAAAACCTGAGATTTTTCTGATGTACCCAAGAAGCTGGAAGGAACAGACTGTATTAATTTTACGAAAACACAAATAAGCAACTAGACTGGTATTCCACAACAGGAATTGTTAATTGAAAAGGCACATTGTGTGTATGCTCCAAACCTGACTGTGAGGAAACAACATAGGCCTTTAATATAATAGTAAAGATGCAATCTTACCAGCAGAAGGAGTTGATTATGACAAAACTGTGGCAGAAGGACAAAGTACCAAAAATGGGAGACAGAGACAGCAGAGTGTTTGTAGAGAATGACTACTTATTGTACACCAGCCAGAAGAGAAGTAAATTTATTCCATTATTCAGCGAATGTCGAGAACCAGGCATCAGATTCAAACTGCCATACCCAGCTATCTTCAAAAAGTCTTTCCCTAGAGGAACAAAATCTTTTTTTGATGAAGTACATGCTAAGGAAGAAATACAAAACTTTGTCCAACAGAAAGTGAGTTGTGAAACAGAAGGATATTCTGCCTCTTCTTCTTCTAGCATTAATAACCACAGAGAGACATGTGCCAGTGAAACCTTTTCTAGTGTTTCAACAGAAAATGCTTGAGAGAGAGGAAAAAAGGACAAGAGTTGACTAGAATAATCAAGACTACATTGGAAGTGAAGCAGAGCCAGGATTTGGAAGATGGAGGTGAACAGTAATAGAACATGAAATTCTGGAAATATTGGACTTTTTTGGACTTTATTAAACTTGTAGGGGACTCTAAAGCATATGCCCTGCTTCAAGTCATTAATGTTTAGAAATACTCAGGAGAGGTGAAGAGGAGGGAGAAAATTAACTGTAAATAAAACCGTTTATTTTCTTAATAGCACTACTTAAATAGTGCAGGATTTTATTTGCATGTTATAAAGTAAATATTATTTTTAAGTGTAATGGGGATACTAATGCAAAAAGGTGCTCCTGTTTTTTTCTCCTTTCTTTCTCTCTCTTCTCTCATTCTCCTTGTTCAGTTTTATGAAATGTAGGCATTGCAAAGTAAAAAAAAAAGATCTGGTTAAAAGAGCATGACAGAAGAAAAATTAGTGTGCTTTTTCTCATTCTTGCATAAGGGAATGACTGGGTTAAGGCCATTAGCTTAATCTAGCAACAAGTTTTAAGAGAAAGCAAGTAAATGGATCCCTGGTCTGGCACCTATGTCTCTAATGGACACAGGCAACCTGTAAATGGTTCATCTCCCAGGCTCCTACTTGTAAATGTTTCATTTCCCAAGCCCCTGCTTACATTGAGCACGGGTAAAAGAACTTGTCAGAGATTTGGGATGTATGGCTAACCTTAGTGGTCATTAGCCTAGTAAACACATAAAAATAAAACAATGCATTGACTGTATTAGTACTACAGTGAAAAAAAAATAATCAAAATGAATGGGCTTTTTAGCTAGGCAGAATCTCCACCTATGTGTGGGACTAGGTAATGTAAACAGCATTCATTAGGATGCCTAAATATCTGTAGTCCCACTCCTATATACAAGTGCAGCTATACTGCAGACTTTGGGAGTCAGTGAGGGGAGCCTAGGACAGTGCACTTGCACGTGTAAGGTATGATGTAGCATAAGCCATCCACCAATCCTCTGTGGGGGTGGCCTTCAGTGTTTTTTTTTAAACAAGCAACATCTTTATTAAATTATCACATATGACATAGGAAATCTTACAATTATATAAATGAAAACAAACCATACTGACATAATTTCAGTTGTAATTTGCTCCTGCCCTTTTCTAAAGAGCCCAGTTCCAGTTTTATCTCTGTTACTATATTCAATACTTTCCATTTTCTAGTAATTGCATTTTTGGCAGTCATCATAATTAGACACAACAAGGCCTTATCATGTCTAGCCAGTTCTGATTCTGTATTACAGCTCAGAAAAATCATCTCCCTCGTCACACCAATCTGCCCACCCACCATCTCTGACAGTGCATCCTGCAGGGAATCGTTAAAGTTCGCCAACCCACCACTCTCCAAGAAAATATGTTCCCAAGTACCTCTTTCTTCCCCATCACGCCGCCAACATTTGCTGTCTACCTGAGGAAAAATTCTCTGGAATCTACTTGGGGTACAAAAATAGCTATGTAAACATTTCCAAGCAAAAATCCTAAATATTCTAGATTTTCTTGCATATATGGGTGACATACATAAATCCTTCCATTGTTTCTTTGTAAATTGCTTATCCAATCTCCCTTCCCAATCCTTTCTAACCTCCTCTGATTGATTCTTATACTTATCATGCAATATTTTATATGCCATACTAATTATTCCTTTTTTAGTGACAGCTTCTTTTCTAGATTCTACTAAAAACTCTATCGATCCTGGTCTTTCATTTAGGAACCCCCTCCCCCTATTTCTTTCTCTTTGCTTGTACTCTGATATCAATCCTTAATAGGGAAGGCAATCTCTAACCTGCTTTCTAAATAAGTTCTTGGCATTTTCCCATTCTGTTACCTTTCCTTCTCAAGTTATTTGCTCCCAATACCTTGGTTCCTTTGCCAGTTTTCTCCAATAAATTCCAGCCCCCTCTTGCCTATTGTCTGTATCATTAATTGCAGTCATCCCTATTGGCAGAATCTCCTTTCTCCATCCCCATGTTGGCTTAGTTCTTAGAATACTTTCTGCTACTTTATGAATATAATATTCTGTATGATTATTGTTATTCTCCTTAAAGGTCTGCATCCAAAATCCCAGTCTCTCCTTGTTTCTTGAGCATCCCCCCATTTCATCATCATCTCTTTCCCCTTTGAATTATAGTTTTCTGGTAGTGCTATATATATATATATTTATATATATATATATATATATATATATATATATTTATATATATATATATATATATATATCTATATCTATATATATATATATATATATATATATATATACAAGCCTTAACTGTGTTGCTCTGAAGTGCCCCTTCAAATCAGGTAATCCCAATCTGCCCTGTTCCATTGGAAGAATCAACTTATCCCACTTGACTCTTGCTGTCTTTCCTTCCCAGATAAAATCCTTCAGCTCTTTTTTTAATTGCTATCTACAAATTCTCCTCTAGTTGATAAAAATATGCCTGACCTATGTGTGATGTCCCTACTCTGGGCCAGTAATTAAGGAAAACTGTACCAAAGATGAAATGGAGACACTGCAGCTAACTATACTGGAATATAGCCACAATTATCACGGAAAAAAAAAATTCCAAAAATAGACACGGTAGTTTTATTAACACAAGCAAAGCTTTCGGGTCCTACCTTTTGTCAGTGCTAGCAATCAAGTTAATTACAACTCTCAATTTATAACAAAACCCAACTCGTGTTTAAATTCAGAGCTATTGAGGTGATACATAAGAATATTAGAGGTGGAGATGTTAACAATGCCCTAGAAATAGCTGAATATAGGTGGATTGTTAGATGAGAGGCAGATGTATTCCCTGGATTAAATAACGCTATCAGTATTAAACCTATATTAGCTAAGAAGCAAATGCAGTATTGTTAATAGGTTGGCTAAGCTACATGTATAAAATATACATATGTTTAAATGTTTTTTTAAATAAATGTGCTCAGAAAAATGTTTTAAAGGGTTTTATAAAATGAATTAATATGTAATTAATGAAGCATTGTAATTGGATAGCTGTGTCACATTTTTTATTTTATTTTGTTATAAATTGAGCTGTAATTAAGTTGATTGTTAGCAATGACAAAGGGTAGAACCAAAAAACTTTGCTTGTGTTTGTGTTAATAAAACTAGCACATCTATTTTCAGAATTGTTTTTTTTTATTTCCAGCAATTAAGGAGCCTGAATCCTCACCAGTGACACTGGAGAGAGATGTTCACTTAGAATCCAAATGTCTACAATCAATATTTCCACGTGCAGAACTCTCTGCATCAAGCATAATTTCCCTTAAGAGCACACAAGGAGCAAAGTCAGACTAGGGTCTGGATTTCTTTATATCTGTCTCCCTCCAGGGCCCCAATAAGGCTCTCCCTAGCACAGCTATAGGGTTAAGTATTCAGCTCAGTGTCCAAGCCAAGTCCTCCAGCATCCTCTCTGTGAAACCAGTGCTTTGTGTCCCTGCTCCATGCAGCTGACATACACACACACACACACACACACACACACACACACACACACACACACACACACACACACACACACACACACACACACACACATACTTTGCCCCCTTCTGTCCAGACTATAAGTTAGTTATTGCTGCCACCAGACACTACAAGCCAGTTACCTAAGGCTCTTACAAGGGTACCTAATTATACTGAGTGAAATTTATATTAAATCAAGAAAAAACACACTTCTGGATCACAAGTATCCAAATCGAAGTCTCCACAAAAAACAAAACAAAACAAATGAAGCAGCACAACTGGATAGAAAATTTTCTTTACTGGATTCTGGTACCTCGGCCTTCGCCTTCACATGGAATAATAATGTTAAGCACAAACCAGTATAAATACACACCTCAGATAGTCAATCATGTCAATTAAACAATTAATCAATCATATATAAATATATCACTTCTTAAAGAAATATATATACACACAGAATACAAAAAATACAAAAAATAAATAATATTTTATATTTTATATCATACATCTAAATTCATACCATTGGGAAATAGAGTTCCATAATTAATAATAAATTTAGATTCCATATTCAATAATTTGGTTTGAAAATTTATATTACTTTCTCCCATTCCCCAAGGTCTTGCCAAAATGCTGAATTCAAAACCAGTTTGTTCTCCGTTGTGAAATTGATGAAAGTGGCTTGCAACTGGACTATCAAGTCTACTGTTCCTAATATCCCCCAAGTGTTCCAAAATTCTTAACTTGACCCTACGTTTCGTTTGTCCTATATACCATTTTCTTTCAATGCAATTGCACCCAATAATGTATACCACCCCAGAAGAATTACAGTCAAAGTGATCTAGTGCATGGTATGTAACCCCATTAATTTTATGGCCATCTAAATTAATAATTTTATCACAAACCTTGCATTTGTTGCAAGCAAAAGAGCCTGCATTCACTGCCCTGTCCTTCTTACCCTTACTTCTAACTAATTCCTTCAGATTTTTACATCTTGTGTAAGAAAAAATAATGTTTTTTGGAATTATATTTCTCAAAAAATCATCACTGGTTATTATAGGCCACATGTTCAACACAATTCCCTTCAAAATAGAAGAAAAAGGAGAGAATTTATCTACAAAAAATATTTTGTCCATCTCCATAAAGTCCTTTTTCTTAGAATAAAAGGATTTATTCACAAATCTCTTCCTATTCCTATCTGTAGCCCCCTGTCCATTCAAATTTAACATTCCTTCCACTTTGGTCCTATGTGAATAGACATTATTCCTAGAATAACCTCTGTTCATTAGTCTCTTACAAATGATGTCAAATTCCCTTTGAATATTAATATTTTCTGATGTGTTCATAGCAATTCGTCTAAATTCACCAAAGGGCAATGACTCAATTAAATAATTGCTATGCATGCTGGTTGCATGCAAGAAATTATTTACTGCTGTCTTTTTATGAAAAGGCTTGTGTTCTACCGTCCCCTTCAAACCAATATAAAAATGCACATCCAAAAAATCCATGTTTTTGACATTTACCTGATACGTAAAGTCTAATCCACATGGATTTAATTTTAAAGTTGTCATGAACTCATCAAAATCTCTTGGGTTACCTCTGCATAGAAACAAGAGGTCATCTATAAATCTCTTGTAGATCAAAACGTTGTTCTGAAAAAACTTTTTAGTGTAAATGAATAAATTTTCAAAGTGCCCCATAAACAAAATAGTATACGACGGTGCAAAGCTAGCACCCATGGCCGTCCCCTCTTTTTGTAAAAAATATTTTTTGTTAAATTCAAAAACATTATGAGTAAGGCAAAATTCCACCAGTGAGATAATAAAGTGAGATTTAGGTCCTTCCCCCATAAAAGTGTAAATGGCTTCCAGGCCCCATTGTGTAGAAATAGATGTATATAATGAAACCACATCCACACTGGCCCAATAATAATTATCTTGCCAAATCTTTCCTTTGAAACTGTCACAAACCTCTTTTGTATTCTTTACATGTGATGGAATTCTCACTAGATATTCCTTTAATATAGAGTCCAAAAATATGCCCACGTTTTGTGAAAAAGCCCCCTTTCCTGAAACTATTGGATGTCCAGGAGGGTTTGCCAAATCTTTGTGTATTTTTGGCAAAATAAAAAACCTGGCATCATTTGGATTTTTAATATGCAGTTTCCTAACATCACTATGAGAGAAGAAACCAAGCATTTCACCTTTTTCTAACAATTCAAAAAGTTTGTCATTAAACTCAGCAATGGGATTTGTAGATAAAGAAATATATACCCTGTTGTCTGAAAGCAACTCAAGGGCTATAGAATAGTATCTATTCTTGTCAAAAACAACCCAATTGCCACCTTTATCTGATTCCACGAATACATATTTATCACTCATTTTTCTTAACTCACATAAAGCTTGCCACTCATCCTTACGTAAATTATAACTTTTCACATGTTGTTTGAACAAAAAATATTCCTCAATAACCTGCTTGTTTAAGGCTTTCTCAAAAAAACTAATACAAGAATTGTTTTTAACAGGATTAAATTCACTAACATATGGCACCTTAGGAATAATAAGTTTGCCATACCCTGTATTGTATTCAAACATCCTACTAGCGTTATCAACGTTCTCAACACTTTCAACATTATCATGAATGTCAATCATTTTGTTTTCATAAATGGAAATATCCATTAGTGAACTATCCAAAATTGAATCATTTACACCGTCATAATCATCATAAACATTCTCATTAAGACCAGTATTTGTTGTTTGTCTATGAAAATAAACTTTTAAATACAATTTTCTACAAAAGGCCTTGACCTCCAAAAGAATCTCCGCTAGTGAAGGAATGTATGTGGGTATGAATTTCGTGCCCTTGTGTAGAACATTACTCATGCTTTCAGTTAATAAACAATCAGATACATTAATTATGTTTAAATGGTCATGGCAAAAAATGGTATTAATTGCATTATAAGAGTCATTGAAAACAAACAGAGAACTTGGTTTCGTAGACACAGACCTTCTTATAGGTAGTCCGTTAATATCTCTTGTTTCCTCTCGGCTGGAAACGCCGATTCCGGCCTTTTCTTTGAGTGGACCCCTCACTTGAAGAAGCACCTGAATTTAAAGTCTCATTTGAAATTCCCTCCGTACTAATGTTTTCAAACAAAACACTTTTCTTGGTTGTGCTTGCTTCTACAGAGGAAGTGGAAGTGTCCCTGGTATTTCTTTCATTTCGCTCTGAATCTGTTGTTGTTCCAAGGGGTTCTGCCACGCCCCCTCTTAAGGTTGTATTGCCATGAAAAGATTTTGCCAGTACTGTAGTCGTTTTGATCTCTGGCAAACTTCCTTTTCTTACGCAAAATAACCTGTTGTTCAATTTTGGATACCTTTAACTTGATATCCACAATATTTTGCTCACAGTCTGAATCGGTGTGTTTGGAGAAAAGTTCTCCCTGCATTTCAATAATTTCAGAGCGTATTTTGCCCAGTGTTCTTTCGTTACGTTTGACTAATATTTTTAGCCAACCCAGTGTACATTTCAAGGAAACATCCTTCCACTCTTCAAGTAAATCGGTGTCCTCATCCGAAAATTCATATGCCGGTAAGCGGTCCACCCTGAGACCTCTGGGAGTAATATTAGATTCAATATACTTCTCAAGCAATCTAATATCATAAAATACAGTCACTTCCTTCACCATTAATTTCTCCAGCTCTTCAAAACGAGCAAATACCTCATCAGAATGTTGCAGCCACGGATCAGAGGAAGCCAACTTACTTTCTCTGTCCCTCCAAACTGAAGAAAAATCCAAATTGGTTGTAGTTCTGTGAACTGTCCCAGGTGTTCTAGCTGCTCCATTGACACTCATATTGAATCAAGAAAAAACACACTTCTGGATCACAAGTATCCAAATCGAAGTCTCCACAAAAAACAAAACAAAACAAATGAAGCAGCACAACTGGATAGAAAATTTTCTTTACTGGATTCTGGTACCTCAGCCTTCGCCTTCACATGGAATAATAATGTTAAGCACAAACCAGTATAAATACACACCTCAGATAGTCAATCATGTCAATTAAACAATTAATCAAGGTTAATATATTCTCTACAGGATCAACCACAATGAAACGTTTAAATATATTAATAATAATAAAAGAACATGAAAATATGAAATATCTATTTACAGTAAACACCAGAGCTTCAGTCACAGGAAATATTAAAAATAACACAGCTGGAAAGATTAATACAGTTACAGAAAAATAATACTTAACTATTTTCACTATATTTTCCTGACTGATCTAGAGAATTACTGTTCCTCCTTACATAATAGAGCAAGGCAAGATGAAGTAGGTGAGCGATCTTTCTATGTCACATTCCAAGAAATAGACTGCCCTGAGACTTCTGTCTCATCTAATATTAAAACATTATTTCTGTACAGAATGAAATCACATACATCTGGTCATCTGACTTCTGGTTCCCATGCAACCCCCAATTGCTAGAAACTGCCAGGATTTAGTAACTACATGTCAATGATACACGCACAAGAGCATTGCTCAGATCTGTTCAGCTTCGGAAAGTCATAAAACAATTACAAACTTCTACTCCTCCTACAGAGACTAACAAACCATGCTTCTTACAGACACTGGCTCTCTGACTTTATTCAAAACTGTGAGCTAACATCTTTATGGCCTAGGGCCAGTAATTTAATTTCTTACTATTTTCCAAAGTTAGCTGTAGCTGAGCTTAACCTCTTCTCTTCCAGCATCCTCTGTTATTCAGTTACAATACAGTCAGGACCCACTGTTGGTACATTTTTAACACAAGCAACTTGACAAATCCATTTTCAACACAAGCAGCTGTATAAATCAGTTTGATATATGAATGACATATAATTCTTTACAAAATTCCAGCTAGCTGTACTGGCATATGTTACACATCCACTGCCCTGCTTCTCCTGGCACAGCTGGCAATACCTTACCTCATCACACAATTATCTATAAGACTAAAGGGACTAAAAAAATATTAACTGCCTGAATCTTACTATCGCTATCCATATAACAAAGCTTTTATTTTCTCAGTTTTTGTATGATCTTTTCTTTAGTCTCTTCCCACACATCCTTAACTGCCACACCAGAATTGCTTTAATCCATACATCTAAATAGTTCATTTTATCATGTCCATATAAGTATGGATATTGCTGAATAATGTATCGCTATTGGCTTTGTTTTAGCTTCATTAATTTTTGTATCCCAAAAATTTTTGAATCTATCTCAATATGTTCCACAGCACTGTAATGTCCCTTTTTTGGTTTTGTCAGGTATAAAATAATGCCATCTGCAAACAGAGCCAGCTTTTCTTGACTACTAATTATATCCTTGAATTTCTGAGTCTCTTATTTTTTTTATTTTATTGCCAATGGTTCTAAATATATTGCAAATAACAATGGGGAGAGAGGACAACCCTGCCTGGTTCCTCTGCACAAGCAGAGATTATCAGAGAGAAACCCACCAACTTTAATTTTTACCTCCAATCCCTTATCTATCCTCCTAATTAACCTTATAATGTTATCAGTGAATACAAATGCTTCCATTGCTCTGCTCATAAAGTCCCAGCTTACTCTGTCAAATGCTTTCTCTGCATCAAGACACGAGAACAACAGTGGCATTTTCTTACATTCTGCTTCCTTCCGGATCATCAATGTTCTGTTACTGTTTAATATGTTTACCTTCCCTCCACAAAACCACATTGATCCATGATTATCAATTTTGGCATCAGTTTTGCCATTCTTTTAGCCATTATCAACATAAACACTTTATAATCATGGTTTAGTATTGAAATGGGCCTGTATGAAGCTTGATCTGATGGGCCTTTACCCTCTTTAGGTATTAAAGCTACCACCACTTTCCTTCCAGGATGTTGGTACTTCTCCTCCTCTTGAAATACTGTTAAACATAACCTTCCAGATCTTTATCAGTTTTTCCCTCATAGCTTCCAAACTTCCACAAGAATGCCATCTTTTCCTAGGGACTTTCCTATAGGTTGGTTATACATCACTATCTTTATCTTGTCTCCTCCTATCCTGTTAGTAATTGAGCCTTATCTACCTTTAACCTTTGCATACTTAATTCGTCCATAAACATTTCCATTTGTTCTGTTTCGTGATTTCCATCTTTCTCTGCTGTATACAGACATTCATAGAATTTCAGGAATATTTCTAATACTTCTACAAGATCCCTTGTTATCTTCCTACAGAATCCCTTGTCATCTTCTTACCTTCAGTGTTCTATTTTCAAAAATAGATTTAATTCCCTTATAGGCTAGTGGGCCCACAAGCCCATCCCTCAATCCTCATCACTGAAGGACAGAATGCAGGTATGATGGCCATGCCACCTTATAGGTGGTGTTCTTGCACTACAGAGCTTCATGGCCATGCGACTGCACTTGTATATCTGACATGGTGCCATTTTTACACACACACACACACACACACACACACACACACACACACACACACACACACACACACACACACACAAACACACAAACACACATGCACGCACACTGAGAGCGATCGAGTAATGGACTTTAAATATTGCTCTTATAAACTTAGAAAATTGCTAGAATAACATGATTTCTGTTGCCATGCATTCCACATGCACAGAGCAATCGAGTGATTCCCTGGCAGCAGCAGCATCTCCTGAAAGGTTTCCGTACCTCTCAAAGTCTTACCACAAGAAATCTGGACAGAGCCACAAATAAAGGGGAACAAAGGAACAAAAATAGGAATGGACTTTAAATATTGCTCTTATAAACGTAGAAGCTTGCTAGAATAACATGGTTTCTGTTAACATGCATTTTCCACACACACACACACACACACACACACACACACACACACACACACACACACACACACACACACACACACACACACACACACACACACACAATTACCTCTCAAATGCACAGATTTTCACAGAATGTCCTGACTTTTGCCTCATATTTTTGGTATGTTTCTCATAAAATTGTGGTTTTCTGGCAAATCACTGAGGACTGAAGTCAGGAAAAAATAGACATTTGAGTTTAAGACTTCATACCCTTCAGAAAATTCATGCATTTACGCAAAATATGTTATTCTATCAACTTTCTAAGTTTGTAAGAGCAATATTTAAAAATTGTACCTATTTTTGGGCCTTTGTGTTCCACTATTTATGGCTTTGTCCAGATTTTTTGTTCTAAGAGGTTGAGAGATGTGACACACACACAGACACACACACAGACACACACACACACACACACACACACACACACACACACACACACACACAGCGATTGAGCAATCCCAACAAAGGAACAAAAAATAGGGATGGAGTTTAACCATTGCTCTTATAAACTTAGTTATTTTATATTTAGGATAGTAACTATATATATATATATATATATATATATATATATATATATATATATACACACACATATATGCATATATATAAAAGTTTATACAATGTGTTATCTTCATTTTTGGGGTCAAATAGAGTTTGTGGCTCCTGATGAATTTTATTTGGTGGGAGAGGGGCCAAAATGGCTCTTTTGATAGTGAAGGTTGCAGACCCCTGGTTTAGATGAATCTAGATTAGGTCAGTTTCCTTTAGTCAGAAATTAAGCAAAAGAATATGCTCTGATATTAATGGTGCGATGTAATGTCTTAGCAACCTGAAATGACTGTAAAACTGAGAACTTTCATCAGGACAAGTGCATATATTTAGAAACCTGCCACACTTGCTTGATTGGGAGTTGAAACATTTCTTATGATTCTACAAAATTTAGCTGAGATTGCTGCAGAAATAGCTGAAACAATGACTTATGCTGACAATTCACTGCAGTAGGCCAGTGATTTACAGGGTATATATTATTACAATATGCATATGCATCCTTATATCTGCAGACAACCAGCACAGCAGTAAGCCAGGCTGCAGTTAAGCCAGTTCTCAGATCAAGAAATTATAGTTACAGATTAGTCAAAGAGCTGGTGCAGGCTATGTGTGAGATCTGTGCATCCCTCATGCATCCTTCAGGGTAACTCAGTCTCAGAAGAAACAAGGGTGCATCTGAGCCTTGATATACTGGCCTCTGAGACATTCCAGTGGCACATGGCTGATACTGTAGGAGTGTCCTAAACAACTGTCACAGACCAGGGCAGTTCCTGATAGTCATGTGCAACAAAGTGAATAAGTTCATCCACTTTCTAGCAACACTAAAGGAGAAGCAGGCTGTCATGAAATGAATCTAGTTCATAGCCAACTTCCTCCTTGTCCTTGGTGCACCCGCATGTGAATCAAAACCCCTCCTAGATATGATGCATAACGTTACTTTAACAGAACGGGATGACCATAGCTCAGTTGTCATGTTGTCTGCTGAGCACATAGCCTCATTATTAACCTGATTGCAACACAACCAGGTAGTGAGCATGATGCAGTTCTTTGGAGAGAGAGAGTGAGAGAAAGAAAGAGATTGCCCTGTAGGCATCATTGCCAAAGGGTGAGAATCCTGAGGGGCTACAACTTAGTAACTATACCTAAACATGGCAAATGTGTGCTATGCTTACCTACTACAGTGTGAAGCAAACATGTTAATGTTCTATTTATGCCAACAGATGACTGTAGTATCTGCTAGAGCCCAGGCTCATGACACCATTCTAAGCTCCATCAACACCTGCTGAGGATGCATTCAACAGAGTACACATCATGACATGGAGCACCACTGAGGGATTATTTGGAGTACTGAAATCACAATTCAGTTGTCTGGACACATCCACAATGTACACAATGCAAAAGGAGGCAGAAATGTCACCATGTGTGCAAATGTTGCACAACATGATTACATCCAACCAATGTGGCCTGCCAGCCCAGGTGTGGGTGATTTACCCCAAGAACCCCAGATGTCTGAAAAGGAGCTATCATAGCTTCCACAAGATTATCAGGAGTACACAAGGGACAGAACATCCAGTCATTTTTCATGCTTATAATGTGATGCCTCTTTTCTGTTGCAGGAACACTTTGATGCTATCTTGACAGGACAGAAGCAAGTTTTCCTGTGAAATTCAGGGTTGCAATGTGGCTTAGTGGACATATGCTTGCCTCTCACCTGTTTGATGGGTGGTTTTGTCCTGACCTTGGTCCCTGTGATCCTATATGTGTCTGGATCTCTCTTACTTGTAGCCTATTCCATTTGGGTACATGTTCATAGCTACACACCTATGGCATGGCTAAAGATCTGTCTGTGCTGTGTTGTCCTCTTTGGACAGTACCTCCTCCATATACCATGCTCCAAGTAATTCCTGATTACCCTGTAAGGTGGTAAGACAGTAGACAACGCTAGAACAGTGCTGTTGTGTGCGTTGGTGTATTAGTTTGCCTTTGCACAGTGGGCCATTTTTTGCCTACTCCACTTACATACTGTGTTAGCTTCCTGTGACCCTTCTGTGATATCTGTATATTCATTGTCTGTGAGCTCCACCCATCTTTTGTATGGTATCACCTTGTGCTTCTGTTATGTTGTATCCCTTTTGTTATCTGGTTTTCCCAACCAGTTCTCCTCTACTATTTTCCTTTTCTTTAAAAAAAAATAAGAGCAGAGGGCCTCTTCCTGGAGAAAAATTACCCACGCTCCTCTGACCCTCCCCCTGACCTTTCTTTCCCTTCTTCTATTACATGTGTCCTCCTCTCTATATGCTAACCCTAAGTCTACTGTCCTATGTCCCCCACTCCTCGGAGGGGGGGGTGTTAGTGTGTATTACGTGTGTTCCTCCACTACTCATCCCACTTCCCACATAATTTTGTAGATACACAATTGCTGAGATGCTCAACTACTCAGTGGATTCTGAATTATTTTGATAGTACACGTAACTACAGATTTGAAAATGCCTGTGCTATTGATTTGTACTTAGATTGCACACTACAGACTCACAGTACTCTTCAAACAATTTCCTGCATTCACCTCTATTATATAACTTACTCGCATATTTGCTTAACATTTGTGTCACAGCTGTCATATTACCACCTATATGCTTTTTTCTGAAGTGGCCTACGTTTCCTTTGGGTGCTCCTTTTAGCAGCCTATGTGTTTTCTGCTTCATATTTATAGTTGTGCAGGACTTTCATCCTTTCTACTGTTTGTGTTTCTGCTCAATGAATACCATTTTCAAATATGTTAATTCAGCATTGTATCCCATTTAGGTATTACTTTGTTTGGTGAAGCTCATGCACCATAATCAGCTTATTATGCAGGATTCCACCATGTTTTAATCTGAGCTCAAATGCCTAATGCCACTGAACCTTTATAGTCATTTCTGTCTTTGAATAATATCATTGTGATGTGATCACTTGTGTTTGGGTTGTCACTTCTCAACCTCATAGTGCAAGATATCTGGACAATGCCAAAAATAATGACCGGGGGGGGGGGTAAAGGGCAAAAATAGGGGCAGATTTTAAATGTTGCTCTTATATAAAACTTAGAAGGTTGTTAGAATAACATGTTTTGCATTAGCATGCATTTTCCTAATGATATAAAGTCTGAAGTTCAAATGTTTATCATTATTTAGTGACTTCAGTCTTCAATGATTTGCCAAACTTTCACAAATGTTATGTGGAACAGACCTAATATGAGGCAAAAACCTGGACATTCTATGAAAATCTGAACAGTTGAGAGGTATGTCTGAAGGGCACATGATATCACACAAAATCTCATCTAATTTAAAGATAACAATGAGTTATGAATTAATTTATAGATACCTGCATTTAAAGTTAATACTCTATTGCATTCTTAGCTAATGTTAAGTATTTTTGAATCTAGTGAAATGGACCATGGAGGCATTTTTTCAGTCATGACCTAGTTACAAGAATAAGTAGAAGATAATGTAACATCAGAATGAGGTAACATTATTAGACAAGTCATGAGTTAGTTTTCTGTCTCTTGTAATGATAGTTGACCCCTACCATGCAGGATGTTGTAAATTACACAGAGTGCAAATGGTTTGGATACAGTAAAGAAAGTGCAGTTGTGTAATTTACTTAGCATAACGGTGGATGTTCATATAGATCACTGTTGCAGAAGGCATTACAATATGGGACATATCCTGCCTAGAACAGAAATCTTCGGGCTCCTTCCTTGTGTGTGGTACATCTGCCCATAGCACATGCGAAAATTGGGGTTTAAGACGGTTGCAAATATGCAACAAAACACAGAGCACTCTTGCCCTAAAAACCTCTTAGGAAAATTCTGTCATAAGATTAAGAAGGTAAGGGTACCCCACCCTGGCCAGGAGAGGAAAGCAAGGGGGATGGAAGGTGGGCAACTAGTACTGCAAAACTGGTTATTTGAACATCTGCTGTTATGGTAAGTAAACTAAACAACTGCATTATATTTGTCATTAGATCACTGTTGCAGTAGCAATTACAGTATGAAACAATTGCTAATACTCAGGAATAAAGGGTGGCTAAAGAAGGGCCAGAGTTCAGGATTCCCTGAAGTACAGCTCTAGCAAAGGCTGCTGTGGCTCTTGAACCAGAATCCAACTTGTAGTGTTAGTGAAGGTATGAACAGAGGAGCAAGTCGTGGCCTTAAAATGTATCAAGACTCTATGCCTTTCTAAAAGGCCTTAGAAGTGGTCACTCCTCCACAGAAATGAGCCTTGACATTTTGAGGAAGATTTTTGCCATTGTTAGAATAGCAGAACTGAACAGCATGTGACATCCATCTAGAAATGTTTTTTTAGATACTGGATGACCTTTCTTCTTACCATCATAGGATACAAAAAATTGCTTTGATTTTTTTTTTAATTTCTTAATTTTGTCTAAATAATATTTTGTTTATTATTTATTTTATTTTCACATTTGTTGACCAGGTTAGTCTGACTGGGCAGGAAGCCCTTTTTCAGTGAAGGGCCGAGGAGAAAACCTCCAGATTAAGAAAAAATTACAATAAACATTCTGTACAAAGTAAATTTCAGTTCAGTTGGTTATGCACACATACAGGTACAAGTTAGACAGAGACTATCATATATAGTAAAATAAAACAGGTGAGAAAAAAATACTATATACAAGTACTAAGCAACAATGTTCTACAGTATAAGAATAGAATCCAAAGCAAATACGCTTAGCCTATGAAAGTGGGAGAGCGGTAATAATTTATAAGAAAAGGTGGAGGAAGCTGGTAGATAATTAATAGGAGGTTTAGGTTGGATCATGGCATAAACAAGACCATGAGATAAGCAAGTGGGATATTAGGTATTTTTTGATGAAATTGGTGTCGGTAATAGAATGTACATGTAGACGTAATTTGTTCCAAGTGTTAACTAAGGAGTGGCTGTATAGGAGTTTGCCATTGCTTTTCTTTGGCATGTATACCTCTAGATGGTGTTGCTGTGAGCTTCAAAGACCGTGATTTGGAGTGTAGTAGGAGATCAGGGAAGAGAGAGCGGGGCAAGAGGTGGGGTACTTAAGAATGGAATGAGTTAGGTACAGCTAGGGTAGAAGGAGTTGATGGTGGAACTCTAGCCATTGGAGGCTTTTCAGAGATAGACAGTGGTGAGATTGATAGAGCATATTAGCAGCAAATCTTGCAGTTTTGTTATATGTGAGCTCCAGTTCAGATATAAGATTGGACTGCAGGTCAGTGAGGATAGGGGCAGCACAGAAAAGAGTGGGGAGCAGGAAAGCTTGAGCAAGGGTGGGTTTGAATTTGTCTGGGAGGAATATTTTATGTTTATATGGTAGGGCTAACTTCTAGTGTTTTTTAATGCTTTGTTGAACATGGAGGTCAAATTCGAGTTGCTCATCTACTGTCACACCAAGGAGTTTTGTGTGAGTTTCAACAGTGATTGTTGTGTTGTTTAGGGATTTGACTGTGAAATTAGATTTTTATCGTTCAAGTGTTTTTGGTCGATAGAGGAGGAGTTTGCTTTTCTTAGTGTTTAGCGGTAGTTGGTTTTATATTAGCCATTTTACTACAGAGAGTAGAGATTGTTGAGTGATGGTGTGTAATTTGTCTAAATTGTCGGAGCAGGAGATGACGGCAGAGTCGTCAGCATATTGTATTACTGGAGAGAGGGGACATGAGATGTAGAGGTAGTTAGTAAAGATGAAAAGAAGGGGACCAAGAACAGAGCATTGGGGAACCCCATTTTTTATTGTTAGGGAGGGAGAAAAGGATGATAGCCATTTGATGGATTGAAATCTGTTTGAGAGGCAGCTGCTAAACCAGTTTATAGTAGAGCTAGAGAGATTGAGGTTAGTGAGTTTGGACAGCAGTAGAGGATGGGAGACAGTATCAAAGGCCTTAGAGAGGTTGGAGAATAGACAGGAGACTAATTTATCATCCCAGGCTTTAGCAGTACTATGTGTGAAAGATATTAGTGCAGTAGATGTGCTCTGTTGAGGACGGAATCCATGCTGGGTAGGAGTTAGGAGATTTTCATGTGACAGATGATTGAGGAGCTGTTTGTGAATACACTTTTCTAGTATTTTAGACAGAGGAGACAGGGTGGCTATAGATCTGAAATTAGAGGGATTGGTGGAATTACCACCTTTGTGAAGGGGTAAAACATATATTTTTTTCCAGATATCCAGGACTGTATTTTCTTAGATAGATCTATTTATAAGTATGGAGATAGGGTAAACAATTGAATTAGCAGCATATTTCAGAAATGGGGGGTGGATAGGTTGTCAGCTGATGGTGAGCATGGTTTTAGTTTACTGAGAAGTGACCTAATGTAATTAGTTGGGACAGGTGAAAGTGAGAAAGAAGTAGGGAGGGAAGTTCTGGGACTGCAAGGGGAGATATTGTCTTGCTGGGTTAGCTTTTGGATAGATTCTATAAAGAAGGAATTAAGAAAGGTGGCTGTTTCTAGGGAGGAGCTATTGGGGCAAGGGTTATGTGCTGAAGGTTTACCAGGATGTGGTAGTTTGTTTACAGAATGCTAGAATTTTTTGGAGTTTTGAAGTTGGAGTGTGGGTTATTGAGTGGCTTCTCATAAAAATTTTACTTATCTATGATGACCTGTTTTTTGGTTAAGTTGTGGAGCTCCCTGTACATTTGAAAGAGTGAAGGTAAGTTGTTTTTTTCCAGCTTTTTCAGGCACTATCCCTCTTGTATATCAAGGTACGAGTGGCTTGAGTTAACCAGGGAGCATAGTGGAATTTTAATCTGATTTTCCTAGTGGGGGCCAGGGAGTTTGAGAGTATTTAGGAATATGGTGTTGAATTTTAGGACAGCATCTTCCAAGGGGAGGGCTTGTAGAAATGATCATTTTATTGAGGAGAGCATCAGGTTAAAGATATCTATGTTAAAATTAGTGAGTTTGTGGCATTCTTTATATTGGTGTGTTTTTTTTTTTTTTTGCTGTTGGGGAGAGTGTCTTTGTACAGTGGTGGGAAGGTGGTCACCAAGGGAGTTTGGCAAGGGTGGTGGGGTTTTGGTAAAGGTTAGGATTGGATGTCAGGACCCAGTACAGTCTTTTGCCTGTGATGGAGTTTTTGAGTAGATGAGTGGGGGTAAGGATTAGGTGGGAGAAACCATAGAGGTTTATGCAGGAGCTGGGAGAGTCTATTGTGAGTGTAGTCCAATCAATACTGGCATTGCCCAAGATGACAGTTTCATACGTGATAGCCTGCGAAATTCAGGAAAGAAAGAGTTTGAAGTAGGGATGTTATTACCTGGGGGAATGTATATGGTTGCAATGGCTATTTTTTTGTGTTTATTTAAATTACAGTTGACAATTAGAATTTCTGCTGGATGGAAATTTGGTGAAGAGATTGAAATGTGTGTGGGGGGGGGGGCTTTTGGGGTAGAGAATGGCTACACCACCACCTTTTTTTCTTAAGTCTATTCTGCTGAAAAATAGTGTAGCCTAGGGGCAGAAATTCAGAGTTTTCAATATGTGGTTTTAGCCACGTTTCTGAGAGAATAAGGATGTCAGGAGTGAGTAAGGAAATCCAGGAGTGTAGAGGAATGACTTTGTTTAGGATACACTGTATGTTAAGTGATATAATGGATAAAGATTTGGATGATGTGGAGGCTGTAGAGTGCGCTGTGGAGTTTGGAGGGGGAGGGAGAGGATTAGTGGGGAGGGAGGAGTTGGGGGTATGTCCTGGGTTGGGATGGATATCACCAGAGAGTAGCAAGTTTAGTGAAGGTAGCTTAAGTGGACACAAGTATTTACTCAGGATGTGATATTTAGTTTTCATAGAAGGGGGTGTATTAGGAGGGTTTTTTTATATAGGGGGGTAGTGTTATGGTTAAAGAGAGAAGGGGTGATAAGGAAAGAGTAAGTGTTTGTGTGGTTAGTATAAGGGAGAATGAGAGTAGGCGCAGAGCATCCATTTGTAAGTGTGGAGTGGTAAAAGGTTATTATAGAAAGAAGAAAAGTAGGAGAGGTGAGTAAAAGGAGTAGCATGGTGATTGTAAATGGAATGAGTTATCTGTGCGATATAAACATATGGTTATGGGATTAGTATCCAAAAAAAACAATAGGTTAGTAGTTAACCAGTATGTGATATACGAACAAAATCCAAAAGAGGTAAAAAGCACTGGAACACTCAGATACTTTTATTAAAAGTCGCAAGTTAAAACTTCTCAAAAAAGATAAAACCTTCACCCACAAGGCTTCCTCAGGCGAATACATCTTAACAGTTGCAGTCATCAGTTAAATATTCAATAAAATCACATGACATGGTTTCAAACTTTTTGATGTAATTCCCTTAAATAGGGTTTTAAAGTGAAACAGTCATTTAATCCTGGTGGTATGTGAGACTTCAACCGCAAAATCCATTTTATTTCCTCATTTTCTGTTAGCAACTACACATCCCCTCCCCTCAAGGGTTTATAAATTATCTTCAGTATCATACATTTAAATAGATGTGGATCACCTTTTTCCAAAATATGCTTACTTAGTGCATTTGTTAATAACCTACGTTTAATGTCACAAATATGGCCAGCTATACGTTCTTTAAACTTCCTGTTAGTCATGCCCACATAGTAACAAATACATTGTTCACACTTAGCCATATACACCAGATTGCTAGTGTTACAATGCCCATAGGCTTGAAGTATAAATTCCATTTTGGTTACAGGGTGTCTTACTGATAGATTGGTGTATAAATGTTTACAATAAACACAGTTATTACATTTTTACATTTAAATGTGCCTTGCTTATGTCTAAAGCCAGTGAAAAAGTTTTTTGGTTGCTCCTTGTACCATAATGTTTGTTTTAACATACAATTACATTTATAACCAAATGCAACAAGTTCTTGTAAACCTTGAAAGTCCCTTAAAATTTCCTAATGTTTCACTATTATATTCTTGACTGCTGCAGTATTCCTGCTATAAGTAAGCATACATCTTGTCCTATTCAGTCTAATATGTGCCCTATCTTTTCCTTGATACTGATCACTAAAATATGGGATTATGTCCTGCTTTGAATATTGCTGTTTAATCTCATTATGTGCTTTGTCCACTGTTCTCTCTGAATAACCCCTACTAATGAATTCCTGACTCATATTTATTAACTGATCATTCAACCTGTCTTGCTGTGTGTTTAACCTCACAACTCTTTGCATTTGATTCGAGACAATATTTTCAAACATAAAGGGGGGGGTGCATACTATTCCGATATAAATAATTATTACGTTTTACTTCCTTCTTATACATTTCATTATGTACTTCACCACCTCCCTTTCTTGTTAACATAACATCCAAAAATGCTATGTGTTCCAATGCATATTCATATTTAAATTTAAAAAAAAAAGTGCTTTCATTTGCATATACCAGGAACCTTTGAAACTGTTCTACATTCCCCTCCCATATTAAAAAAGGGTTGTCCACAAAACGCTTATAGAACGTAGTGTGCTCCCTATACATATTTGATGTGGACAACACATACTTTTCCTCCCACATATACATGACTATGTTCGCATAGGTGTTAGCTACACTTGTTCCCATCGCTACACCCTTTTGTTGGTAATATAGCTTTGTATCAAATAAAAAGACATTATGAATTAGGACTAATCTTAACATCTCACATAACATGTTAATTTTTTGCATGTTATACCCAGAAAATCTTACTAAAAATGTCTTAGTGGTAGCTATTCCATCTTCATGTGGTATGGAGGTAAAGAGTGAATCAACATCCATTGTGACAAAATGCAATTTATCATTTAAACGATCTACTGACCAGTTATAAAATTGTTTAAAAAACTAGCTGTATCTTTCAATATGGTGGGCATTTTATCTAAGACTAGTTTTTTGAAAAATTTTATAACTGGTCAGTAGGTCATTTAAATGATAATTGCTGTTCAAGATATTTAGACATCGGTTCAGTGACCCACCCCCTTGATGAAACTATAGGCCTCATTCTCGTTCTTGCAGTTTACTATTAAACTCTGCAATTGAGTCCGTGGTTTCGGCAAAGGAAGAGGTTGATTCATCAAAAACGGAAAATCAACTGGATCCAACGCATCCATCTGCATAAGGTCAACCCTTGCCGGTTGTCCCCCATTGGAATGAATCTCTTTGCTAAAAACTGATGTTGATGTGACTAAAAGATGCCTCACATTCATGAACGCCATATTTTCTTGCGTCTCAACTGCTCGATGTTCCACCTCAACTGCTGCTGTGTCTGAGGTATCAGTCACAGACAAAGGTGGGGGGATTGCAGTAATGGGAAAGCAGTTTTATTTTAACAAAATGCAAATGATGCTACAAGAGAGGACCAATATAAGTCTATTACAAGAGGTGAAGCAAATGGCTTGTGTTTGGAGTTTAATAAGAATTTATGTGAAATGCATGATACTGGGCTAATTACAGATGATTTGTTTAACTATCTGTTTGTTGAAAACCCCAAGTTGCCCTTTATTTATGGCATACTGAAGTTGCATAAAAGTGTCAATGACCCCTCCCCCCCCCATTGAGGCCTATAGTGTCATCAAGGGGGGTGGGTCACTGAACCGATGTCTAAATATCTTGAACAGCAACTACAGATAGTCTTAGATAAAATTCCCACCATATTGAAAGATACAACTAGTTTTTTGAAACAATTTTATAACTGGTCAGTAGATCGTTTAAATGATAAATCGCATTTTGTCACAATGGATGTTGATTCAGCCTTTACCTCCATACCACATGAAGATGGTGCAGGTTTTTGTTCTTTGGTGTTGAAACCATGAGCCAGACCTCCATAAGTAAGCAAGTGACCATGGATGTCCTTCCTCACCCGTAGACAAAATAAGGTGTGATTCTCCATTCCCAGAGTCTCTGCTGGATGAATGGTTTGTTTAGACATGAGGGGCTCCCAGGTCATAGCAGCTTCTGAAGAGGATGTGTTAGAGGGCCTAGGAGAAGCAGACTGATGGTCTGAGTGTTGCATAAGTGTCTCAGTGGAGTCATTGGTCTCAGACCGCACACTAGATGTGGAAATCTGTGTCCCATTACTCATGACTCTTGTCAGCTTCTTCTTTCACTTGAGCTGGGGGGATTCTGCTGGAGAATCAGAATATATGGCTGCTTGCATATAAAGCCCCTCATATATCTATTTTCTTTAAAGGAAATGAATCTATTCCAGACTGATTTTGTAGTAAAAGAAAGACAGCACAGCATAAAACTGTGTTCTTAACCAAGGCAGAAAGCACAACTATAATGCTAACCATATATGGGATTTGTTGTCTACAGGCAAACGTGCCCTTTCTAACAGACAAATGACAAGATTTTAAATAGATCTTTACACAAGAAGGAAGAGTCCTCATTGGGCCACATATCCACCTGAAGTACCTGAAGCCCTCCACCAGTACTATAAGCCACAAAGTGGACAAAGGTTTGCATGAGCATACTAACTGCAAGAAAGTTCTGGTTTTGGTATGTCTGTTCTGTATGCCCCTCTTATACTAGCATACCCTCTCATGCTATGGGCAGACATATGGAGAGTGAGGAAGGAGCCTGACATGATGTAGACTGGCCAGACATACAGTAGCTTGAGCAGGATGTGTGAGCTTTGGCAATTTTTTCATATTGTAGTAGCTACTGCAAGTTTTCTACTGAAAAACATCATCATTTTACAGCAGCAAATCTTGGTTAGACCAACCAGATGTTTTTCCCCTTTGGGTAACAAAGATAGCTGCCCATATTACACACAGTCTTGAGTTTGATTCCCTCAGTTTCCACTCATATAATGTAATATCTCTTTCTGTACAACACATCGCGTACATTTTTGTATTATCCTCATGTGAATGTAACTGGGATGTTCTGTGCCATTTGTGTCATAATTTACAAATGGAAGATGTGCACTAATTGTATAAGGTGTCTGCTGGGTATAGAGGTGTTTATTTTACATAAAAAATTGCGTGAGGTACAGCTGTCTGCACAGTAGGTATCATGATATTTTGCCACACTGTGAAAATTGTAAGTCTGTAATTTATGTGAATTCCATTTCAAAAACCCTCGTTAACTTGAAATGATAATAACACAATGTTACTTTGATCAGTTGGTCTAGATTTATTGTTAGTTGCTTCTTTTTGTGTTATGCTGAACTTTATTTTCGGAACTTTTCTCCCTCGGGTCATCATTGTAAATGAGTACTGGCCAGGAAATCAAGACCAAGTAACAAGACCAAGCAGGATAAAAGCACTCTCATTAAACTAAACAAACAACTCAGAGAACAAATAAAGTCGACCAAAGCCAAATTTGAGGTAAATTTGGCCTCCCAGGCCAAGGACAACCACAAATCATTCTTTAGCTATGTCCACAACCTCAAAGGTAATACACAATTGTGTGCAGAGCTCATTGTAAATGGAGCCACCTATACTGAGCCAGAAGATATAGCAAACCTCCTGGCTGATAAATTCAGCTCCAACTTTACTCCTCTCTTCCCCTCAACCTTCCCTCAGGAAATATCATCAAATATAACTCCCCCTACTATCACTAGGGAACAGGTCCTTAATGCTCTCTCTAAGACCAAGAACACCACATGAATGGGCCCAGACAATATCCCAGGGTGCCTTCTAAATAGCATGAAACATGACCTATCAGGGCCTCTGGAATTGCTATTTAACTGTAGCCTTCAAACAGGCTTCATGCCTCATGAATGGAGAAAGGCAACAGTCATCCCTCTGCACAAAGGTGGGCCATCTACAGACCCTGGAAACTACAGACCCATAAGTCTCACTGGTCTTATATGTAAAGACATAGAAAGAATTATCATGGAAATGATCAAAAGAGGTACAGTAAACTTCCAGACACTGGACCCAACCCAGTTTGGTTTTGTAAAGGGCAAATCATGCCTACTCACCCTGGTGGACTTCTTTGAGAAGCTCACCAAAGCAATGGATGAGGGCAAAATCATTCACACTGCCTACTTTGACCTGGCCAAGGCATTTGACACAATACTCCTCTTGGTCCTTGTTGACAAACTCATGATATTAGGTACAAACCCATATGTCACCCGGTGGATAGCCAACTGGCTAACAGACAGGACCCAGGAAGTTAGAATTAGGGAGTCCACCTCTACAAAGAGGCTAGTCACAAGTGGAGTCCCTCAGGGATCAGTCCTTGGACCGCTCCTTTTTAGCATTTATTTCTCAGAAGTCCTAGCCAATGTCAGTGGTCTCTGGCTGACTAAATTTGCAGATGATTCCAAATTAGGAACTGTCATTGAATCTTTCGCTGACACAAATATTTCCCAGGAGGGGCTGACACAGACAAACAACTGGTGTCAAAGTCATGGACTAAAACTAAATGCCAAGAAATGCATAAAAGCATCCTTTGGGAAGTCATCCATCCCTGGTAACTATTATATTGATAACACACCCCTTTGAGTTGACCCAGTAGTCAGGGACTTAGGGGCACACATAGGTAGTTATCTAGCCTTTGATCATCATGTGTCTACAGTGGTAAGGAAATCATTCTATGTTGTGCAACTTATGAACAAAGGTATGGCATCTAAGTCCGAGGGAGTCATTGTTCCACTGTATTTGGCATTCATCAGACCAATCATTGAGTACAATGTCCCCTTTAGTATGTACCTAATCAGGCATATCCAACAACTGGAACGTCCACAAAGGTTCCTCACTAAAAGAATACAGGGCATAAGTAATATGTCCTATGCAGACCACCTCAAGGCCCATCCCTGTATTCTGTCTCCTACAGGCTTTTGAGGGGAGATCTATGCCTCACATACAGGGAGTTGTCAGATCCCACTCTGATGGACCTCCTGCATATTCACAAAACAAACAGTACAAGAATTACCCATTTTAAAGACTTAAACCTTGTCTGTGATATAAATAGGACCTGATGGAGAGATAGGTATGTATACCAGAGACTATCTCATCTATGGAACAGGCTCCCCATCCATGTGAAGCAGAGTGCCTCCCTAAATCCAGTTCAAGTGTTCCCAAGTTTCCTCTGAAGAATAATGTTCTCCTCCTTTTTGACATTCTTTTTGTAAATCTCTGCTCACTCCTATCATCCTTCTTAGCAGTTTTCAGTAATCCACTCAATGTACAAGGAATCTTTTTCTCTTTCAGTGCACGGAGATGAGTTTAGAATTGAGTTGGTTTTATTATGTCCATTAATACTTGAAAATAACTCACAAATATGATGTTACACAGGACAGACTTTAGCACTTCTGGGTGAGTAGGCAACAATATAGAGAGTTAACCGGTAATGAGACTGTAAAAAGCTAGAAAGGCGATCAAACGTTTGATTAACCATTAATTTTCAAAAAGGATACAGTGAAACATGTTTTCTCTTTATTTGTTAATTGTTAATTGGGCAAGTAAAGCAGTCACTGCAGTCATAATCTGGATCATAAACACAAGGATTAATATAGTCTATATAAATAGGTTACAGATGCCAATCAACCAGTATATTTTGGGAAGTAGTCAGCCTACTCAAAGAAAAAGTACACAGACATGTCCATATGTTAGGACTAAACCCATATCCTGGGAGTATGATTGAGAAACCCACAATACTAAGGCACTGTGCCTCCAGCAAAACACCACTCTGGTGATGATGTGGTTGTTGTGTCTTTCGGCTTATCGGTTAGGGGTTGCCAAAGCGGAACTCCGGTCCACTAATGTTTGGTAGTGGATTTTTACGTGCCGAGTTACCAGCCCTGACGCACAACCTTCAACGAAGGCACGCCCATTCACGCATGCCTCTACATAGAAGATGGTCTAGCTGAGAATCGAACGGGACAGTGTCTTGCTGTGAGGTGACAACGCTACCGCAGCACCACTATAGAAGATAAAACTGAACACATCTTATGAGGAGAGGTGATTAAGGTTCATCTTTAAACCCCTCTAAAACAATCATACAAGTGTAATAAGTCCTTAGCCAGATAAATCAAATTGCTAGGGCTTTTAGAAAGGGATACCAAAAGTTGAAACGTGCTCACTTCTGTACTTTTTAGCTTATGTTAAGCTGTTATTTGTAATACTATGTTAACACCAAATAGAACTGTAAATGTGTCACTCCATTCCATCTCAGCTTCAGCTAATATCCTGCTTGCCCGTTGAGGATGTTACTTCAGTTTTCTCAGCAGAGTTTACCTTTTGTGCTCTATGCTGCTAAATGTTAAGCTTTCTACCACAAGGATAGATTATTTCAGCTCATCTATAACAGGTTTAAAATAATTATTAAAATAGATTCCCGGTTAACTCCTGGGCTTTTCTGAAACTATTGCCTTTCTAGACAGAGAAATGTTTTCACTAATTACCTATGACAAGCATCTATTTATATTTGCACATTTTTAGTCTCTTTTTACAGCTTTACCTAAAAGGCACCTAGATTTTCAGGTAAGTGTTGTGATAAGATTCAGAATATGCCACTGTCATTCTACACTTTCTTTTTTGAGGTAAAAAGAAAAACATAATTTTGGCATGCTGATAACTGTTCCAGTAGCTATCATAAACTCCCTATTTCTTTTGATTGTTTTTTTTAACCATTTATCTTTATTCTGATTTTTGATTAGGCTGGGACTACATAGTTCTTAGGCTCATATGTACAGTCAACCCAAATGGACAAAGCTGTATGTGCATACCAAGTAAAGAAAAAGTGAATTGCTTAGAAAGGATATGACACACTCAACAGCAATGTGATTATGAAAATAGTCATAGACAAACTATATAGAGTGTTAATATGTACATAACTCTACTTTTATTCTACAATGTTGTAGCAAAATGCACTATTCTTCTGATTTCTTAATGCATATGGTAAGAACCACTTCTAACTTTCTCAGTTATCTGTCTCGGAGATATCCAACGACTACATATTAGAAATGATCACAAGGATCCTTGATTTATAGCTCCCTACAATAACCACAAGGTGGTGCTGAAACATATCGTAATATAATTAGTACATGACAATTTAACCTCATGTAACTTCATTCAAGTCTTCCCCTGTGAGCCCAGCTCGTCTTGTTTTTAAAGCAACGTCTTAATCAGAGTTGTACTACAGATTTATAAATTTCAGTGCATTATTTCAACAACCTTCGCTTAGATAATAGCCTTCTCGTTCAAAAATAAACCTCAAGGAGTATGAGAAGTCCAGTTCACTGAGCAGGTTTGTTGGTATCAGGTATCTTAATTCAAGATCTGCACTATTCCTGTTCTTATGAGTTCAATCTTTCACTTTAACCATATTCTTTTCTTTAACTTTACAGGTATACATAAATACCCCCACACAGATGCTAAGGTCCTGAAAAGTTACTTTATTAACCTCGGGAAAGTTATGGCCATTCGATCATTTTACATAACATCTTGTATAACATGTTCTGATCGATCTGTAATTCTCATCCTAATTCAGTACTTCGCTTTTCTTCCCAGGTACCCACTTGACACTATTCTGTTTTTTAATTTCATTTCCATTCTCCATTATAGTAGGCTATAATTAGTTAATTATGTAAGTATCTTTTCCATAGAAAAGAACATTAATTATCACCTACTTTATGAGTAATCCTTTTTCAGTTATAAAGTAAGTCTGGTTTTCAGATGGGGAACACTCTGTGTGGAATCTATGTGCCCTCTTTGTGCTTATGTGGATTTTCTCTGGCTACTATGGTTTCCTCTTACATCCTAAAGCATGCAATAGGTGGACTGGGAATTCCAAATTTTGTTTGAGTGCGTATCCATACTGGATGAGCAAGCTCTGTGGATGGCATTATACATGCTGTTACTGTTAAGAGTCTGATGTGACTCGAGAACATTGAATGAGTGAGTGGAAGTTTTCTCCCTGTTTTGCAGTGCATCAGTAATGTAACTTACTGGATGTCCTGTTTATCATATTGCTTTCTTTTATATACATTTTATCCCCATACCTATTGATCCTGAAGCCCTCCCTCCCTTCCTCCCTATGATCATGTCCATTTATTTCTCCACTTAGATTAATGTGATGAGAACTGAAGGGGGGGCTTGTAATCCAGGCAGTCATCAGGGTATTTTATTTTGTAATGTGAACTATCCCCTCCCTGGCAGCTGATGTGCATGCTGAAGGGGGGGGCACAACAGTTTGCTATACCTTCCCATGCATGGTCCCGCACATCTAATGGAGTTTGCCGTCTCCACAGGTGAAATATAAGAAAGAAAATACTTTTCGTTCATAATAATTATCCAGTAAGTTATCTGTCTGAGGAATCAGATAGCTGTCAAATATTGTTTATTTACAGCTGTTGACTGGCATAATCCAGATGGAAAGTCACATTTTCAGTGGAGTCCTAGGGGGATTATCTCTGGAAAACCTAGCAAAACATTGCAATAGTACAGTAACAGTAAGAAAACGTTGACAATTGACATGACTAGAACAACTGATTTCAGGTAACAGGTTTAATTAAAGTGTAGCAGGGGCAGCCACGGTGATGTAGCGGTTAGCGTTGCCGCCTCACAGCTAGAGGTTCTCCGGTTCGATCCTCGGCTTGGGTGCCTTCTGTGTGGAGTCTGCATGTCCTCCCTGTGGTTGTGTGGGTATCCTCCAGGTGCTCCAGTTTCCTCCCACATCTCAAAGACATGCTGTAGGTCGATTGGACACTCTAAATTGGCCCTAGGTGTGAGTGCATGCATGTGTGTGCCTTCTGTGGAAGGTTGGGCGCTGGGCTGGCAACTCGACTCCATAAAACTCCACTGCCAATCATGAGCGGACAAGGTGATCCGCTGTCAAGACCCATAACCGGAAAAAGCTGAAAGAAGAAGAAGATTGAAAAGAAAAGATGATTTTGGAGTTATAAGGAACTAGGAAAGAGAAATAGATCAGATACCTGAAAAGTTCAAAAGACAGGAAGAAAAGAAGTAGATTAGTGGACTGAGATAGAAATAAATATGAAAAGTTCTATAAGCAGGTCATATTATGCAATGCCACACACATTTCCAGTTTGCCAGGATTTTAACAAATTGTGGTTTTTCTGGTATATGTGTTAGGTTGAAATGCAGTTTGTTTCAAGATTTACTACAAAGACCAGTAACCATTGAATCTCTGTTTTTATTTCAGCCACTGGGGATGCACAAGCCAGTGCATTTCTTTGTGCCGGTCCCAAGCCCAGATAAATGGGGAGGGTTGTGTCAGGAAGGGCATCTGGCGTAAAAATTCTGCCAAAACACTTATGGCACAAAAATTTCATATTTCCACACTGGATCGGTCAAGGCCCGGGTTAACAACGACCACCACCAGTACTGTTAGCCAACAGGGTGCTGGCGGAAATTGGGCTACTGTTGGCCGAAGGAGAAGAGGAGGGTGAAGGCATGCCCGAAGGCAGGAAGAGAGGAGGAAGGTTAGGAGTGTAGCAGTGAGGGTAGGAACTTTGAATGTTGGCAGTATGACTGGTATAGGAAGAGAGCTAGCTGATATGATGGAGAGAAGGAAGGTTGAGGTATTGTGCGTGCAAGAGACCAGATGGAAGGGAGGTAAGGCCAGGTGTTTAGGAAATGGGTTCAAATTGTTCTATCATGGTGTGGATGGCAGGAGAAATGGGGTAGGGGTTATACTAAAGTGTACCCAAGGGTGAGAGACTAGTGATTGGACCGGACTTTAATGGGCATGTTGGTGAAGTTAACAGAGGGGATGAGGAAGTGATGGGTAGGTATGGTGTTAAGGAGAGGAATGCAGAAGGTCAGATGATTGTGGATTTTGCGAAAAGGATGGACATGGCTGTGGTGAATACGTATTTTAAGAAGAGGGAGGAGCATAGGGTGACATACAAGAGTGGAGGAAGATGCACATGGGTGGATTATATCCTATGTAGGAGGGCCAGTCTGAAGGAGATTGGAGACTGTAAAGTGGTGGCAAGGGAAAGTGTAGTTAAGCAGCATAGAATGGTGGTCTGTAGGATGATGTTGGTGATCAAGAAGAGGAGGAGGAGTGTGAAAGCAGTGCCAAGGATTAAATGGTGGAAGTTAAAAAAGGGTGATTGTGAAGTGGAGTTTAGGGAAAAGTTAAAACAGGCACTGGGAGGCAGTGGAGAGTTACCGAATAGCTGGGTAACTACAGCAGAACTAGTAAGGGAGACTGCTAGAAAGGTGCTTAGTGTGACATCTGGACAGAGGAAGGAGGACAAGGAGACCTGGTGGTGGAATGAGGAAGTACAGGAGAGTATACAGAGGAAGAGGCTGGCGAAGAAGAAGTGGGATTGTCAAAGAGATGAAGAAAGTAGACATGAGTATGAGGAGATGAGGCGTATGGCAAAGAGAGAGAGGTGGTGAAAGCTAAGGATAAGGCGTATGGAGAGTTGTATGAGAGATTGGACACTAAAGAGGGAGAAAAGGACCTGTACCAATTGGCTAGACAGAGGGACAGATCTGGGAAAGATGTGCAGCAAGTAAGGGTGATAAAGGATAGTGAGGGAAACGTACTCACAAGCGAGGAGAGTGTGTTGAGTAGATGGAAAGAGAATTTTGAGAGGCTGATGAATGAAGAGAATGAGAGAGAGAGAGAAGGTTGGATGAGGTGGGGAGAGTGAATCAGGAAGTGAAACAGATTAGCAAGGAGGAAGTAAGGACAGCTATGAAGAGGATGAAGAATGGAAAGGCTGTTGGCCCAGATGACATACCAATGGAAGCATGGAGGTGCTTAGGAGAAATGGCAGTGGAATTTTTAACTAGATTGTTTAATGAAATTTTGGAAAGTCATAGGATGCCTGAGGAGTGGAGAAAAAGTGTTTTGGTACCTATCTTTAAGAATAAGGGTGATGTGCAGAGCTGCAGTAACTACAGAGGGATAAAACTGATCAGTCACAGCTTGAAGTTATGGGAAAGAGTAGTAGAAGCTAGGTTAAGAAGGGAGGTGATGATTAGTGATCAGCAGTATGGTTTCATGCCAGGAAAGAGCACTACAGATGCAATGTTTGCTCTGAGAGTGTTATTGGAGAAATACAGAGAAGGTCAGAAGGAGTTGCATTGTGTCTTTGTAGACTTGGAGAAAGCATATGACAGGGTGCATAGAGAAGAGTTGTGGTATTGTATGAGGAAGTCGGGAGTGGCAGAGAAGAATGTAAGAGTGGTACAGGATATGTACGAGGGTAGTGTGACAGTGGTGAGGACTGCAGTGGGAGTGACAGATCCGTTTAAGGTGAAGGTGGGATTACATCAAGGATCAGCTCTGAGTCCTTTCTTATTTGCAGTGGTGATGGACAGGTTGACAGATGAGATCAGACAGGAGGCCCCGTGGACTATGATGTTTGCAGATGACATTGTGATCTGTAGTGAGAGTAGAAATCAGGTTGAGGAGACTCTGGAGAGGTGGAGATATGCTCTAGAGAACAGAGGAATGAAGGTCAGCAGGGCTAAGACAGAATATATGTGTGTAAATGAGAGGGAGGGTAGAGGAATGGTGAGGATGCAGGGAGGAGAGTTGGTAAAGGTGGACGAGTTTAAGTACTTGGGATCAACAGGTCAGAGTAATGATGAATGTGGAAGAGAGTACAGGCAGGGTGGAATGGGTGGAGAAGAGTGTCAGGAGTGATTTGTGACAGACGGGTACCAGTAAGAGTGAAAGGGAAGGTCTACAAGAGGGTAGTGAGACCAGCTATGTTATATGGGTTGGAGATAGTGGCATTGACAAAAAGGCAGGAGTCAGAGCTGGATGTGGCAGAGTTAAAGATGTTAAGATTTGCACTCGGTGTGACTAGGATGGATAGGATTAGGAATCAGTATATTAGAGGGTCAGCTCATGTTGGACAGTTTGGAGACAAAGCAAGAGAGACGAGATTGCGATGGTTTGAACATGTGCTGAGGAGGGATGATGGGTATATTGGGAAAAAGATGCTAAGGATGGAGCTGCCAGGTAAGAAGATAAGGTTTATGGACGTGGTGAGAGAGGACATGCAGGCGGTTGGTGTGACAGAGCAAGATGCAGAGGATAGGAAGAAATGGAAAGAGATGATCCACTGTGGCGACCCCTAATGGGAAAAGCCGAAAGATGATGATGAACAAGGATCTAAGCAAGTCTCCTTGTAGAAATGTACAGATTTCATTGAGTATGCCACCAATATGTGTTATTACATAGATGGGAAGTTATTGGAGTATATAAGCCTATATGTAAAATTAAGATGTATAGATTTAAAATAACGCAAAGTAGTTCATCTGATGCACAGACAAAAATAAATACATAAATAAATAAATACTGAGTCCTGCCATGGTGACCTATAATAAAAGTGCACTCCTACTGAAAATCTGTACTAGTTTATGTAGCAAGGATGGTGATAAACCAGGTAATGGGTTTAGTGTAGTAGGGCAGGCAGGAGAAAGGAGATGGTCATTGTTAATTTATCAAAATCAGACAAAAATGCAGCAGTCTAATGTATTCATTCTATCTTTGTATTTATATGAGTGACTACATCAGCTGTATGTGAGTCAACCATGAGCTGGTTGTCAGTAATGTTACCAAGTATATCAGCTGTACTCGTTGACTACATCAGCTGTATGTGAGTCAGCCATGAGCTGGTTGTCAGTAATGTCACCAAGTATATCAGCTGTACTCGTTGACTACATCAGCTGTATGTGAGTCAGCCATGAGCTGGTTGTCAGTAATGTCACCAAGTATATCAGCTGTACTCGTTACTACATCAGCTGTATGTGAGTCAATCATGAGCTGGTTGTCAGTAATGTCACCAAGTATATCAGCTGTACTCGTTACTTCAGTCATGGAATTGCCCATGGAATGAATGATAAAAGTGATCCTAGATTGTGATGAAGTATTGGAGGCACAACTTTCATTACATTGGGGGAATTTTGGTAGGAATAACAAATATATGGCATTTGGAAACAGTTTAAATTTGATAGCTTTAATGAAGTTAAAATCATTTGTGCATTGGACAAGCTTGGCATTGCTGCAAGGATTCAAAATTTTATTCTGAGCATTGTGTGGAGTAAAGGACATCGGGCAGAACTTACTGGTACACTTACATTAACTAGAATGAGGGACAGTAGTCTGTTTATAAGGTAGCCCTGGTTATAAAGCAGTCCAAGAACAATCTGGGTTTTAGTTTTTGGTAACTGACTATGCCAAAACCCTTTTGAAAGGCTGAAAAAATATATTATGCCTGCTAAGCTGCCATTGTCAATGCATGACTGAATGAATTTGACCATTTACGGAATCCAGTATCTATACCATAATTAGACCAGAACACGTTATATGCTGGTAAGAATATCAGAATCTTATGCAGATATGTTTATTCAGCTCTCTCAAACATATTTGTAAAAAGCTGAATGAATTCCTTCTTTTAGAAAACATTTGTACACATTTCGGAGATGCTGGTTAGCCTAACACGCAGCTAGGTGAGACTGTAACCCTGAGAGGATCAATGTCTAACTGTCTGAATGGTTAAATCTATATAGTCAAGGTTACAATTCATGTGTATATTATACATGCACTCTGTTTGTTATATTTCCTCTTTAATTATTTCAAAAAACATTATACACTCGGAATAGCTCCTTGTTAAGACTTTAGAATTTCACCCCAAGTTTCACTAATTTCTGGATAAAATCAACCATAATTGCATGGCTATTCCTAAATAAATAAAAATAAATAAACTAAACAATTTATGTAATAAATACGTGTGAGTGCCAATATTTTGATATTGATGTTACTCTATGTTATGGCTTTCAATATTTTTTTATTATAAGGTTGCTCAACCCATATTAGATGCAACATTTGCCTTTCAGTGGGCTTATATATTTTAATACAAAATTTATAGGAATTTTTTTGATTAACTTAACATTGTGCTCAGAACATGGAGGGTGGGTTGATCATGTTGCCAAGTAAAGAATGAGAAATAATACAGGGGGATGTTATGAAACTGTTACACATACTAACAGGCAAATTGGAATTCTAAAACATCTTAAAAAACTTTTGGTAGTTCAGCCTAGAAATTGAGTCATTGAGAATTTGTTGCCTTCTCTTTATCAGAATTATAAGGTTGAGCACATACAGTGTATATATATATATATATATATATATATATATATATATATATATATATATGTCCCATTCTATATATCGAAATTTCAAAACATCGAACAGCTGATTACCAAAGACCAGAGGATCAAAGATTTGAAATATCGAACCTTGTCAATGGAGATTGACATACAGTGCAGAACGGGAACTTTACCATTCTCTTCACTGTAGTGCAATTTCGTAGTTGGTATATTTAAGTAGCAGGGGGTGCATGAGTCTACTGAATTTAATTGAATGACTCAAACGACAAAGTTCCTAAATGTCGACAGTACAAATGTTGACACGCTATTATGCATGCACCAAGAAATAACCTCAGTGCATGCAAAATTAAACAAAACAAAATGTTGTGTCTCCATATTCCCTGGCAATTATATATATTGTCTCTGAGATAGCACAATACTGTGAAAGGGCTATATTCTTCAACTCTTCAATTTTGCAGTCTTGCATACATTTTGACAAAATTTTGACTTCTAAACAGATATTGAGCAAACATAGTTTCAACAAAATTCAGTAACGCCAATACATACATACACACACACCACACACATATATATATATATATATATATATATATATATATATATATATATATATACACACACAATTTTTGCCTCTATTGCTTGCCGATCATAAGCCTCATTTTACTAGAAATATGAATGGAGTGGTCCTTTCTAATGTAAACTCTGTTATTATTTCAGCAGTTTATCACTCCACATTAGAAACTAGACTCTTCAAGGCATGTAACCAGCAACTCTGACATGTTGTTAGCATCTTTAAATATTACATTCAAGGTAAGGCTGCTACTGTGATTCTTTTGGTCAGCATTAAATCCTGACTCAAATTCTCTCAGTGTGATTCTCACAATTCACAATTATTAGGAGGCCCACTTATCAAGGATGAGATTTATGAAAAAAATATTTAGGGCATGTCAGTGTCATGCTCCACCATATACAATGGCAGAGTGATAAGTAGGAGGAAAGGAAAAGAGGCTACCATAGGGGCAGCATAGTGGAGAGTGTTTAGTGTGCTGCACCAAACTGAACACCCTGCACTGTATTAATGACATACAGTTTTTAAACAGAGTCAATGTCTACCTCATTAGTATAGTAGTAAGGCCAACTGGGTGCTTGTCATAGTGTTGCATACAAGTCTGGGTTGACAAAGGGGCCACTGGGGTTGCTGAGATGAATATTCATAACTGGGTAGGGTATTCCTAACAATTCCAGGAGTGTGGCATGACAGGTGGAGCTTTACAAACTTCAGCAGGATGGATGCTGGGGCAGGGTTTACACCAGTTATTGACAGTATACTTCACTGAGGGGGACAATCACAGGCTGTAATCACTTCTGAATACGTTTAGGTCATCATCAGGCCATACTTACTTCTTCCAGGTGAAGGAAGGATATGGATACTGACTGGCTACAGACAAGGCTAAAATAAGGATGTCAAAGACTCCGATCATTGACATGGGGGGGGGGGCTACCACAAGATTCCAGTCACAGACCTCAGCAGAAGTTTCTGACTACTGACCAGTGGGGAGATTGTATGGGTATAGCTCTGGCTGAAGCTGTAATAGTTTTGGAGTTGGTGATAGCCACCAAATGTGTCCATGGCAGAGTAGGATTCTGAGAAGTGAGAGACTTCAAACATTGGCAGGCTGGTACAAGGGGGAGTTTCTGGATGGCCCCTACTTCAGCTATGCTTGGTACCCTCAGCCATGCCCTCCACAACCAGCAGGGTGTTTACGAATCGTGCACCTACACCTGTACTTAAGGGTATTTTCATACACTTTGGGCAGCAAAGTATACAGAAAGGAGCACTTGAATGGAGATCCAATATTTTTTATCCTTAGATCTTGTATAAACATAAAGTCTGATGTTTATGCAAAGCATATGGGAGTCATGAATCCCACTCAAGGGCTTTAATTACAAAGACAGAAGACTTCCAAATTGCCTGCATATAAAGTTATTCTATTCTAAACTTGAAAGCTAAGAAGAAGCCTAAACCAGGTACACTAAGTTAATATGTAGAGGGTTATTTTTCAATCCCTTCTCTCATTAGATACTTTACAAATGAGTGAATATGTTGTTTGTGGTTGTATGGGTACACAGGAAAATGGGAACAGCATCACTGAAAGAAGCATAGAAATTGAAGGTTAAAATGACAGTTCAGATGTCCACCACCCCCACAATGTGAGTGGAAACAGAAGGAGATTTTCAAGTCATAAATCTGACAGCCTTATCTATATGATGTGCTACAAACAACTAATTATGTCTTGGAATACCAGAACTGAATAGAGCTGATTTTGATGAAATGATAAAAAAATAACAGTATGACAAACCCAGAATAACCATCCTGAAAAGTAGAAATGTACATATTGCCATACTGTGAAAAGCCATTTAGCCAGAGAGATTATTTGAATGCACAGTGCATATAATATTCCCTAGAGTGACAGGCAGCTGTAGCCCCCACCCCCAGGTCACAGCCGCTGACACAGCCAAAGGAAAGTAAAGAAATGGTGTCTAAATGCAAATATGACTGACTTTACAAGGATTTTTAATAATAATTTTGTTCTATAAATGCCCTTTGCATCTTTTTTAAGCTTTCCTTTTATTGTGATAAAACTAAATCCGATGAAGGAATGTATACAGATCATTATTTTATTTTATGATCTTCAGGCATCTAGCTGTTCTTGTATATTAATAACTACTATTTCTCTGTGATTTATGTTACTTTATCCATCAATAATTATAATGCAAGAATATTACCTTTGTGAAATACTTTTAATTTTGGAATACCATTAGCATTCAGCAATGTACTTTATCACAGACTTAATGCTGAAATATTTCTTTTGCCACCAACTCAATTACAACAGTTTAGACAGAGCATTCACTTTAATGGAGTTACTTCTTTTACAACAAAGCTTCAGGTCTACAGTCTAACTCCGATGCAAAACAAAGTTTGCCAGCAACCGCATTTTAAACTGTGATTACCTTCAGGTGAAAAAATTGTCCAGTCATAATTTTGCCTTTATTCCTAGCAATTGATTTACTACCCCTCTTTGCCCAAATTCCTACCTAGAATTCTCTTGCATTTTTTTCTCCTTCTATTACGCAATGCAGGATTTCTTTAGTTTCTAAATATAGTCCTACATTGCATTACTGTTTTTCTTAATCAAATGCCTTTCCCCTATTTTTTTTTTTTTTTTGTGAGAAAATATTTATTAAAGTGATCTTTGAATATACTTACTCCTGCATATTCAAGTATATTTTTACAAAGTGCTCAATATTTTTCATTCTTCTGAAAACATGTAAAAAAAGTTATTTTGCTGTTCCCCTGACCAGAACCTTCCATTTGAGACCTGATATGTACCATGAAAATTACTGCTGAAGCTCTGTCAAAGTAAATGACAGTAAGTGCTCTGCTTGTCGAAATCGGTGACTAAAAAAAGGAGAGCAGGTGCCAGCTAAAAACAGGACTAACAGCAGTGGTTCTAGAACAAGTCATACCTGTAAATGACACAAGATGCTAAGAAAGCATGCAGTGAAACCTGTATAACAATTGACATTAACTATGTAGACAAACTGCAAAGCACGTACAGGAAGAAATCTTATATGTGTCATCAAGGTTAGTATACCAAAAACACTTTGTTTTCATTGTCAGAATATCATGATCTGTTTGCTTGTTGAGCACTTTGTAAAGGTAATTGTTTAATAATATATAGCCTAAACTATATGTCCTGCTCTCGGCATTCTAGTACTTTTGTCGTTTCTTTGTTTATTGAAAACCACAAATCTGAGTCTTGTATTTGCTATACATCCATATCTCTTCAACTGCTTATGTAATCTAGCACCACACTCAGTAGACTGCATACTATCGTAAAAAAGATACCACATTATTTTTTATTTACACTAGGCTGACCACACTATTCCTGTTAGGCCAATGGCCTCTTTTTGTCAGACGAGACGCGAGGTAATGTTCATACCAACAAGGAAAAATTTGGCCAGGGCACCAGGGAACTTACCCTACTCTTTTCTATAAGTGTTGTGGGATCTTTATCATCCACCTGAGCTCCCATAGTTCAAGCAGATGAGGTC
Organism: Protopterus annectens; assembly: GCF_019279795.1. Classification (NCBI taxonomy): domain Eukaryota; kingdom Metazoa; phylum Chordata; order Ceratodontiformes; family Protopteridae; genus Protopterus; species Protopterus annectens. The sequence continues at coordinate 576,740,425 of NC_056736.1, forward strand.
TCGGTTTAACTTCTTATCTGAACAGCGATACACTCAGGACTGCAGCACCACTTTTAAGCTGCACTGTCGTGTCAGTCCTGGCAAAAAAAACAACTACATGTTGAGGGAATTGAACCCACAGTCTTCTGCAAAATTGGTGAGTGTGCTACTTATTGGGCTTTGTTTTTAGTTCTAACATGGGGCAAGAATATTCTTTGTTGTCATGCTGGATAACTGCAATAAATAGTCTGTCAGTCTTCCATCGCTAATTATTTTTGCATTGAAACTGCATTATAACAATCCTTTTGACCAAATCCATGTTATTAATAGAAGCAAGAATTGGAAAACAAATGGGAGAGGGGCAGCACTACACACTAAGGAATACATCATATATTTATGATGATTAAAGTTATTTTTAAGTATGAAAACAAGAGGTATAGATGTGGACATCGCACAGTGTTCTGTATATTAGCACAACAAACAGATATTTGCTGGTTTGTAAATTAGCAGAGGTTTTAACAACTATAGCAAGTTGTCAAAGCCAGCTCAGGAAGTGCAAAACATGGACTCAATGTGAGAATACTAAAGATGGACTAGTTAGAGAGTGTCAGACTCCTAAAATGAAAAATTAAGAAAATAAATGAGGTAAAAATAAACAGTATAACCCATGGGAAAAGCTTATGAAACATGCAAAAACACTCTATAAACCAGAGGGAGGACTATTGTTTTATAACAGGACTTCTTATTTTAAACTTGTCTGACTTTTGGTATAGCAAGGCTCCAATATAAGCAATAACCTTCCCAGTGTCAGGTGTGTGCTTTAAGCACACCGTAAAGACACCCAGAACTTTCAACCCCCCACAAGCTGAGTTTGCTAGTAGACATGAACCAGCTTCTATGAGAATCTGGTAAGGAAGTGAGCTGAAGAGGCACCAGTGATGCACACAGAGGAAGGAATATGATTATGCTGTGACCTTAGCCTCTCCCCTCAACTGATGGCTTCACAGCAGGCAGGATGGCAATAAGATGTGGCCATGGAGATATCCCTGCCATGGGCCCTGAACAAGCACACCTTTTCTGCCTGCTCATCTCCAGCCCAGAGGACTTCCTCTGCAAGTCCTGACCTCTGTCAGGAATGAAGGGATCTGACCACCATTTATGCCAACCCATCCAAGGCAACACAACCTTCCCATTTTCCTTTTGCTGTGCCATCACACACTCAAACTATTAATAGAGCTTGGGTCGGCTGGGTCGGCAGGGTTTTATCACTCTGTGCCACCAGTGAGGCTAAGAAGACTATTTCAGTGGATCACTAGAAGCAATGCACAATGATCTGGGGAGTACAAACAGAAATGATGAGTCAGCACATTTGGACACAATGCATGTCGAACTGCTGAACTTGTGTTTATGTTTTTTAGAGGGGGAAGAAAACACTGCTTAGCTTCCTCAGGTATCAGGCCTGTGTTCAGTAAGTCCATACTGGGGGAAATAACTTTCTTCTTATTCCTCTGTGAGTACGAAGAATAGCAAAGATACGTGTCCATGATGACATATGTGAAAATGGCCATTAGTGATAGTCACTAGATATTTGACAACATGGGATGTAAAAGGTGACTACTGGACTTGATAAAGACTGGGAATATCAACACCTAAACAATACTATGGGATTTTTCTTTACATCCAAGTAATTTAGAAAATGATCAAAGATTGCAGAAAATTGGAAGCCCTAAAATATGCACCTATGTGTCTGGGAAGACACATGGCCCTATGGTATAACCAATTTGACCTAGACTGACTCCCTCACTACTGGACATTGCTAGGACAGGAAGTTCCTTTAGCAAAGGCTAGTGATGAGGGTAGTCACAACAAAGATGGGCAGCTAGGAGTTTATATCATTAATATGACAGCATAATAAAACAAGGTTAAGCTACCAACCACTGCTCTTGAAGCTCTCTCTTTTAAGAGAATCAATCATTTTGCTCCATGATATCTTAATAACACTATAACACAGTATTAAGTTACACTGTGTTTTCGCTGTTACTCCACGAAACTTTGGTGAAGGCCTAAGTAAGGTAGGGGACAGGCATTTCTGCCGCATGCCTTATTTCAAGATGGGGTGGAACAATTCAGACAACCCCCTCCCATTGCAGTATGATACCTTTGAAAACAGTTTTACTATTCCTAATGGACAACGTTCTGGTGTGCAAAAATTAATTAAAGACACTTGCCAAGAACTGGACATTAATGAGACATTTAATAATAGTAAAATTAATTTACCTGACTTGACTTTTGATTTTTCAATTTATGAAATAGAGGAAGAAGCCAAACGTATTGCGACCAAACCCAAACGGTTACTTCCTACTAAAACATATTCTACAGCAGCCACAAATACTATGGCTAAAAAGAATGATGTAAATGTACATTCTGTTAAAGATAATTTTTCAGGTAAATGTACTAAGGGTATTCAAGATATGTATCTTAACAAATTTTTAAATACATGTTTTAACATAGACACTGGTACTGCAATTAAAGGGCAACATAGTACATTTAATAAACCGTTAGGAAGTTTAAAGGAGATGATATATGCATTTGGTAAATTATTGAAACAAATTAATGGATTGAAAATTGACAATGCTTACTTACACAAATGCATCGAAATGAAAATAGTTCCCCAAGGATTGAGATTTTTTAAAAAGCCTATGGGAATTATAGTAGAAGAGAATGGTATTACAGAATTCAATTAATTTTTTGATGAATGTGGATTAAAATACATGAACATTCTCATCAAATATTATGATGAGAAATTAACCAAATTGATTCAAGAAGTAGAAATATTAGATTCTCAAATTACTAATGACTTATTTACAGAATGGGAAAATCTATATAGTAAACAATTTACTACAGCTGAAACATGGATAATTAACATTGGAGAGAGGAAAAAGAAGAAAATGATCAGGGATGTACAACAATATAAAAATGGTGAAGCTTATGTTTGGTTTAAACATAAAGGTGAACAGGAACGAATGTATAAGACACATGAAGTCAAAGATGTTCATAATAGTACTTTGTCCGATAAATATGAAGCCCATTTTCAGGGGGAAAAAGAGAAATATACTCAACCCTATTGGAATCCAAACCGAAAACAACAGTCAAGGTATGGAAGGAACAACAACAGATATTGGGTGTAGAACCAGAAATTGTATTGAAAAAATTTGAAGTTTCCAATACTCACATTAAAGAAATCACAGTAAAGGAAAATACATATACACGTGATAACTTCACTATATACAATTTTTCCAGTATAGACATTAACAGCAGTCATTTTGATTTATTAGTCAAGGGTATGAAATACATTCCCAACCCTCGCTTTAATTTAGTTGACTGCTTATGTGAAATAAAAAAATATGCAAGAAAGATTAATTTAGCTATATTTTTTTAACAACAAGTCTAGCACGTCTAAATCAAAAAATAAGGATGAGAGTACTAAAGAGACTAAGAAAACGAGTTTAAAAACTAAAAGTACATTTATTCCACTGTATTATCCTAGAGTAGAAATATTTGAGAAAGTGGTAACTAAAGAAATTCATAACATGTACAATGAACAGAAGAAAAACATTTTTTCAAATAATTTAACCAAACAAGAGAAGGAAACCTTGGACGCATTAAGGATGAACACTCAAATCAGGGTTATGAAACCTGACAAGGGGGGAGGGGTAGTCATATATATGACAAGATGCAATATACCATGAAAATGTACGATATACTGCACACATCAGGTAATTACGAGACTATTTCTATTAACGAAGTAAATATCGCTTACCAGAGAATTGCTTCATACCTAGAAGAATTTTTAATAGACGGTAGGATATCTGGAGAAACACATAATTATCTTAGAGTAAAATTTCCTATAATGGCTACCCTGATAAAAATACCTAAGATACATAAAAACATTAGTAACCCCCCATTTAGACCAATTGGGTCAGGTAATCGAGCAAAAACATACCCCATAGGTAAATACATTGATATCATGTTAAAACACGTTTACAAAAAAATCCCACACATGGTCAAAGACTCGTGGGAATTCTTGAGTATGTATCCTTTAACTTATTGGAAGGATGAAAACTGTTTTGTCACCATAGATGTAATTAATCTATTCTCATGCATCCCCAAACAAGCAGGATTAGATGCATTCGCTTACAGTATTCGTAAACATTCTGAACTGGAATGGGATGAGATTTGCCTTATAACTGAATGTATGTCTATGGTCTTGGAAAATAATTTTATTTATTTCGAAGGAGAACATTTCAGGCAGACTAAAGGTGTAGCAATGGGGGCCGCGTGTGCCCCCATATTCGCCAATATGGTGATGCTTGACTGGGAAGAAACTACTTTTTTTCCCAGCCCTTGGTACAAGAACATTCTCCATTATTCAAGATTTTTGGATGACATACATTTAATATGGGGTGGCACTAAAGACGAATTGGATAGATTCATTGAATTTTTGAACAACAGTAGTGAATTTTTAAAATTCACTTATTCACAGAGTTGTGAAGGTATAGCATACCTCGATACTTATATATATATATATATATATATATATATATATATATATATATAAAAAGACAAAGGTGAACTGAAATCCAACATTTATTGAAAAATACATTTTCCAACGATTATTTAGCTTATGACAGTTGTCATCCTATTAGGCTAAAGCAAAACATATTTAAGGGCAAATGTATTCGTGCTTCACGGATGACATCTGATCACAGAACAATGAAGGATGAAATTGATTATATAACTGGGTTATTCAAAGATAGAGAATCATCATCATCATTCTCTTTCGGCTTTTCCCGTTAGGGGTCGCCACAGCGGATCATCCCTTTCCATTTCTTCCTATCCTCTGCATCTTGCTCTGTCACACCAACCGCCTGCATGTCCTCTCTCACCACGTCCATAAACCTTATCTTAGGCCTTCCTCTATTCCTCTTACCTGGCAGCTCCATCCTTAGCATCTTTTTCCCAATATACCCATCATCCCTCCTCAGCACATGTCCAAACCAACGCAATCTCGTCTCTCTTGCTTTGTCTCCAAACTGTCCAACATGAGCTGACCCTCTAATATACCGATTCCTAATCCTATCCATCCTAGTCACACCGATTGCAAATCTTAACATCTTTAACTCTGCCACATCCAGCTCTGACTCCTGCCTTTTGTCAATGCCACTGTCTCCAACCCATATAACATAGCTGGTCTCACTACACTCTTGTAGACCTTCCCTTTCACTCTTACGGATACCCGTCTGTCACAAATCACTCCTGACACTCTTCTCCACCCATTCCACCCTGCCTGTACTCTCTTCTTCACCTCTCTTCCACATTCACCATTACTCTGAACTGTTGATCCCAAGTACTTAAACTCGTCCACCTTTACCAACCCTACTCCCTGCATCCTCACCATTCCTCTACCCTCCCTCTCATTTACACACATATATTCTGTCTTAGCCCTGCTGACCCTCATTCCTCTGCTCTCTAGAGCATATCTCCACCTCTCCAGAGTCTCCTCAACCTGATTCCTACTCTCACTACAGATCACAATGTCATCTGCAAACATCATAGTCCACGGGGCCTCCTGTCTGATCTCATCTGTCAACCTGTCCATCACCACTGCAAATAAGAAAGGACTCAGAGCTGATCCTTGATGTAATCCCACCTCCACCTTAAACGGATCTGTCACTCCCACTGCAGTCCTCACCACTGTCACACTACCCTCGTACATATCCTGTACCACTCTTACGTACTTCTCTGCCACTCCCGACTTCCTCATACAATACCACAACTCTTCTCTAGGCACCCTGTCATATGCTTTCTCCAAGTCTACAAAGACACAGTGCAACTCCTTCTGACCTTCTCTGTATTTCTCCATCAACACTCTCAGAGCAAACATTGCATCTGTAGTGCTCTTTCCTGGCATGAAACCATACTGCTGATCACTAATCATCACCTCCCTTCTTAACCTTGCTTCCACTACTCTTTCCCATAACTTCAAGCTGTGACTAATCAGTTTTATCCCTCTGTAGTTACTGCAGCTCTGCACATCACCCTTATTCTTAAAGATAGGCACCAAAACACTTTTTCTCCACTCCTCAGGCATCCTCTGACTTTCCAAAATAAGATAGAGAATACCCATTCAAAATGTTGAATGAAGTAGGGACATATGTTATCAATGAGTGGGGCAAAAAATATGAACCCTTATTTGGTTCAGGAATAATTAATCACAACATAAGTTTAAATTCTATTAACATAAAGGAGCCATTCGGATACCAACGGGCATTAATATTATGTTACAGTCCCATATCTGATAAAATAATAGACATAGCGAATACATTTTGGTATTTGTTACATTCTGATTCTAATGTCAAAGAAATTGTGGGTAGTAGACCCGGAATAGTGTACAAAATGGGGGATAATATTAAGAAAATTTTACAAAAAAATCCCAGAGATGATATGAAAAACATGCAGAACATGAACATCATTAATAGGAAGGTCTCCTTGGAAGGCACTAGAAAATGTGGAGCATGTAATCAATGCAAATACATTTTAGAGGTGAACAAAATGTGCATTTATAATGATTACAAACAAGTGGTTAAACCAAAAAAGGGGAACTGCAACACAAAGATGGTAATATACATTGCAACGTGAGGGGCATGTACATGTTTTTACGTTGGTAAGACAGAGAGAAATTTTAGAAAACGTATATATGCTCATATTTATAGTATAACAAAAAAAGATGCTACCAATGCATTTTCCAGACACGTAGAAAAAATGGGGAATGACCATGAATTTAAATTTGCTATATTAGATATCATATGTAACAATCCGAAAGGAGGGGACACTAAGAAATTGTTGAATTTTAAAGAAATATGGTGGCAATTGTATTTGAATGATTTTATTTCTTGTAAACCAATTTTGGAAATGGAAAACAGATAGATAATAGACACATAAACATCAAGATATGTGCTCAACTACGAATACATTTACAGAAACATTAGTTTACATCTTACTGATTTTTTATGGACAGGGACATTTCAGTTTGTATGTGTAAAATATATTATATTTTATTTAATGTTGAATGTAATATACTAAAACTTGAATATTAACTTTCACTAGATTCCCAGTAGTTTTTTTATAAGTGCTTATTTCGGTTCAAGAATATGAGCCGTAATCTGCAGACCAGTGTCATCGTTATATGTAGTTTTATTTAATCATAGTACTTTTTATACATAATTCATAGTTTTTTTATATATAATTCACAGTGTTTTTTATACATGTTTTTTCATATGTTATTTAAAAGTTTTTATATACAGTACTCATTTTCTACATATCACATATTCTTTAATATACAATATAGATTTTATATATATATATATATATATATATATATATACATTTTTAAAGGAGATTGTCATATAAATGGTTTTTAATAAGAAAAATTATGAATATTATGTGACATAATTTGTACCTTTAAGTACACGTCATAGTTGATTTTTTTTTGGTGCCAAGCTTGAATATTTAATGGAATTTACAGCGCATAACAGTGTTCTGATGAAGCTCACATAGTGAGTGAAAGCGATTAACATTTTTCCACTTGTACCTTGTTCTGTTTCATTGTGTGTCCGCAATAAATCTACATATTTTGAGGAAATAGTGCACTTATTGGGGTCGTCCTGAACATACTATCTTTAGAAAAGGGTAGGAGCAAACTACATAGGAAAAAATGAGAATTGTGGGAAGAATACATACAAGGGAAGAATGAGGTTTAAAAGGCAGCAGAACTTAAATGAGCTATGTAATGTTTGACTGAGAAAGATTGGGTAGATTATAAGTGATGTATAATGTTTGCAACTGGGACTGTGCCAGTATGGTTTGTGATGTAAGTAGGACTGTGTCAGTGTGGTTTGTTTTCATTTATATAAATGTATGATTGACTATGTAGTAAGTAATGGTTTGATAAAGACGTTTCTTGTTTTAAAAAAAGGCAGAAATTGAATAATTTATGTAATATTTCTTAGGTTGTATGATATATAACAAAATATGGGAAGTATAATATTTATGTTAATATAGTTTGATTGCTTTTATATGAATGTAAATTTGCCTATATCACAAGTGATAATTCAATAAAGGTGTCTGGGGTGAAAAAGTACCTTTATTTGATTTACTATCATATTCCATTGTTCCTCACTTATATGTTGACCCTGAAATCTTAACACCCAGCCCTTTACTTTTTTCTTTATTTAAATTCATGCCTATTATATTTAAACATTGGTATATATAACATATAATTTCTTTCATCCAGACTTTATCATAAGCCATATAATATCAGCTGTATAAGTAAATGTCTAGAATTTTTATCCCTTCATTAGTAATATAAGTAGCACCTCTTCTTATGTGCAAATGTATACTTCTTACTAATATATTCTTAACTAATGCAAATACTATACTACTCACAGGACATCCCTGATGTATGGCATTCTTTATAGCTATTTCTTTGCTTAACCATCCAGTCACTACATTTTTTACTTTTTAATTATATGCAGACCTACAAACATTCTTAATTTTCTTAATAATGTTATACTCTTCCAAAACTGTTCACAAAAAGTCATGTACTGTATCAATTGTTTTATTTTAAATCTCCTATTGTGATCTTGGTCTCATCAGTCCTATTTATAATATCATCCGCAATTTCTGTTACAACGAAAAATAATTCCTGACATCCTTTTTCCTTTAAGCTATATGTACTATCTTCCATAATACCTTTCATTTTACTTTTCATTTTATTCTAAATTATTTTGATAAAAACTTATAATCTGTGTTGTTCAATAGTGTAGGTCTCCAATTTTCAATTTGACTTTATCTTTCTTTTTCTGTACAAATTGAAATATACCACTGCATAAATCTTATGACATAAAACCTTCATTTAACTACTCATTCATAAATTTTATGAAGAACTTTTTTTCTGCCAGTCCATAAAATGTGTATGCTATGCCATCTGATCCTGAAACTGACTGTAAATTAACTTGTATAAATACCTTATCTAATTCATATAAGGAAGTTTCATTTTCCAGTTCCTTGTTTTCTTGTTCTGTCAATTTTTAACATGACATTTTTGTACTTTATTTCTATCTTGAAACATTTTCGTTACATAATTTATCACAATATTCAAAAATTGTTCCTGAAATCTTCTTTCCTCTATCATCTTTCATTTTTCTCATTATATTAGTATTATTTTTAACTATTCTACTCAAATAAGCTGACATCTTTTTTTACCTAGTAACCAATAGCTTTGCTTTAATAAGAATTTTTTAATGTTCGCATTATTCTTTCCATAAATACTCCTTTATATCATATAATGTTCTCTATTGCTCCTTTTCAGATTTAAAGCATCCATGAAGATTGTTTTATAGCTTTTTTCTGCTTTTCTTACATTTGACTGTCATTCTAAAAACATTTTTTGTATTTTTATTTCAAAGTTAGCCACCACTCAGACCAGTTTTATGGCACTCTAGTTTAAATTTGATCTTTCTATAAACACATACCTTTTTCATTTTGATCAAGTAATTTCTTATTTATTCTTTATATTACTTCCCCAATTTGCCATACTTATTATTTTCTGTATTTCATATGGCTGAGTGACCTGAAAAGCCAGTTACAAATGTATCTCCCTTAACTATAATTAAACTTTACAATATAATAAAATAATCTATTTCTGTCTTATACATAACTTGGCTATATGTCCACAAATTATTATTCCAAATCCATAAATTTCCACATTTTATAACTTTAAAAATGTTCTTATCATTTCTGCTCTTTTTCTTTTTTCTTCTCAAATCACAATTAAAATCTCCTGTAAATATTATATTCATATTAATTACTAAATAATCCAAAATGTTATGAAATAGAATTCCCTTTTTTACTTATACCATAGAAATACAATGATATAGTTTTATATACCTGATTATGCCACCTGAGATCTACAATAGTTAATCTTCCCATCATTGCCAATATTATGTTTGATATTTTCACTGACTTTCTACAAAGTACAGCTATGCCTGAACATAGCTCCTTTCTTAGGTTCCATAATGTATCTCTTCTCCAAAGTTTCTTATTTCTCTTAAGTCAAAAGTCTTACATCTTCCAATATTATCTCAACATCACACTTACTGCACTAATTTAGGATGCCTTTTCTTCTACTTATATTTTTGATACTATTCATAGTTACTGAAAGGACAGTCAATATGTCTATGTTGTAGCATAGCAGAAATTGTGTACATTTGAAGTATTTATCTAATTTGCATTATACATTCCTTTTTTTTCTTTTACACTTATTCCTTAAGACTTTCCTTTTCTGTCTCTTACTGTTTTGCCAATAGAATTCTTTTTACCTTTCACTATTTTCCAATTTATATTGTCATTACCTATTTTAGAACCTTCTTATACATTATCTTCTGCTTCATTTCATTTTTTCTCTTTATCCTTATCTTTATTTTTACCCTGATCTTAGTGCCTTACTTCCTTTTTACCTTTTATTGGGACTTTCTTCTACTCTTATACTGTCCTCACTTCTGTTTTCTTCTTCGTCATCATTTTTTAATAGATTACAATCTATCCATAATGTCCAGTTTTGTTACATTTCTAACATTTTGGTTCACATTTTTTACATAATGACCTATTTCCCCACAAATATAACATTTCCTGTTATGATAGTAACTTATCAAGAGATCATCTTTTCCATAGATAAAATGGTTTTGGTCGTTCCCAATATTACACCTATGTTACCTTCTACATTTAGTATACTACAGATATGAACATTTGTTTTTCCATTTTCAGTACAATGTGACAGCCCCAACCCCCAGTTGATAAATCTCTGTTATCATAGACCTTACTAATATCTATAATGTCTTTACAAAGTTTGCTTAAAGGTCTCTTTAAAAGTCTCTTTTTTAACTGCAGTTTGAAATTGAACATGTATTTTCTGTTTTGTTTCTCTGCGAAATACCATATAAGAATTCCATGGATTACTATTCTCTTTATTCTCATACTCCCCCAAAAAAATTTGCAGAAGAGAACTAGTCTCAAAAAAATAATATCACCAATGTTGCTTTATGAATAAGAATAAAAGCTCTTACCTCCCGAGCCTTCACTCCCAGTGGGACCATTAAATTATCCCAATGTCATACTTGTCCATTTTTTTTCTTCATTGTGCTGAATTCTTATCTTAAATTTCCTTTGATTGTTGAAATTTCCTTTCTTCTGTTCATCTCTCATCCATTTCTCTGCAGTTTCTTTAACAGTCTGGGCACATGATTTCCTTGTCTGGTAAGCTTCTATAGAAATAACTTCAGATTCTTCCAATTGAATTTTGTCCATAATTTCACCCCATGACACATTTTTTCTACTCTCTGGCTCGCTCTGCAACAGTTCATCCAAAATATCATCCTGCAGCCCTCCTGACTCGAGGGTTGTAATAACACATTGATCATTGTTTTGAACATTTGTTTCCGATGAAACAAACAAATTCTGCTGAACCATCTCCTCAGAATCTTGTAGAACTTCAGACATTAGACCAGCATTCACCTCTGTGCGATCCACCACCTTAGATCTCCTTGAGTGCTGTTCTCCTAGCTGCCACTGTGCTAGGAATGCAACCAACACTCTCCTAACAAGAAGAGGGTGTTCCCTGATGCCCTAACCTAATTGTACATAGTAGTGTAAATACCACCTCTGGTTAACTACGAAAAGAGGCTACTAGCCTAGTGGGACTAACCCAGTCAATAAATGGATACAAAAAATACACATATTTAAAAAAGTGAATCTACCGGCAATTGATTACCTTAGGACACACTAGGATATGCAGTAACAAGCACCATCACATGTGATGTGGGCCAAGACAAGGCTGTAAGGATGTAGAATAATCACTACCCATTTAAAAGGCAGTTTATTCAGAGACATTTTTTTCTTTGCTTTAGGAGATAAGAGAGTAAAGAAAATCAGACAATGCAATGTACCATGGGGGGGGGGGGGCTTTCATATGCTATACCCCCACAGTAGTCCAAGGTACTTAAAATTATGGGTGACAATGGAAAACACTGGAGCTTTCCAGTGTTTTTTGCAGCTCTCAGAATGTTGTGGCAGTTATGTAACATCTAGGAGCTGCTGCATATTGTCTCCAGCTGTTCCTTTTTTATAAATACTTAATCCAGCTTTACTAGTGGAAATGAGAGTGGTAGCTGGTTGTTACAGTGATGTATCCACTACCAAAGTTTACCTCTCAACTTCTTTGCTCAAGAACCATGGAAAAAACTAAACATAACAGGTAGAAAAGGTTAAAAATCAGAGACCATTTTATTAGCTGTTAAGCTTAAGTAACATAAAATAAAGAAATTATAGAGAACAGGTTTCAAATAAACACACATTTTTATGATGAAACTATTAATAGCTGGAATTACTGGCTGACTGTATACTTCAATGATTTATTAGGAAAAACATTGAGCATTTTAGGAAGGATACACATAATATAACTATACAAAGTCATGGACATTTCAGAACTGTACACCAAACTTTCAGGCAGATCTCTTGTCAATGTAGCACTCAACCTTTGTTACCTCCAGAATCAGGACCACTTTTAAAAGTTTTACTACACTTAACATTAACATAAGAAACCGAGGAGTAAGAAAGTGCAAACATGGTAAAGCACTCTCTAACTGTAATTATTGTAATTTATTAAGTATAACCAACCTCCCTATGGCTTTATCCTTAAATCACCTGTCTGAAGTGATAATTGTGGACAGTGGATGCTATTCTGGATCTGCACTTGTTTGGTTTAGTGTACACCATTATCACCAAATTATGTGCAGCAGGTGGTGCAGGGGGTAGTGGCCTCCTTACTTGATAGGCAATAATGGAGAATACTGGACCTTGCGTAAGTGCAGAGGCAGAATAGTGAGTAACGTGGTTACACAAGTTCCAGTGTTCTGTGCTATCACCTGAAACTGTTCTGTTGCTAAAACTGATAAAAGTAAATTTAACACTTTCCAGTATTAGTGTACCTCTTGGCTGTCTATTAAATTTAACAGTTCTCAGTATCTCTTAGCGTACTTCTTGGCTGTCTTTGATTTTGTCTCAGTTTTGCTCTATTTCTCATAATTCACATTAAAGTGGGTGATTCAGGGAGAAAAGGAGGAGGGTTACACTTAATAAATAGGGACAATAATTAAAGACTTCTTTTACTTCTACAAATTCATGTGAATTCACGTTCCTCTCTTATTATGTCAGTCTTTCAAATTAACTGCACTAATTGTTTACAAAGTGTCCTTAATTATTTCTAGATATGTTTCTTATTCTGAAGTAACAGTTTGAGAGCTGTGTCACCTAGGATAACAGTGTGGTACTAGCTCTGATTTTTGCACATCTTAACACCTCCCTTGTAAAATACTCATCTTTTTTTTCTGACAACTTACTGATAACAGTCCACATTAAATACTTCATATTTCTTATTATTCAAAAAAAGTGTGTGTTGGATGGATGGTGTGTCCTAATACAAACATCAATTTATTGACATCTATGAATGAATTTATAGCAACTCCACTATGATCTGAAGCCCGATCATAATTGTTTGTATTTTAAATACAATGTCATATAAAATATCACAGTTAGATTTTAATTTTCTATCTCATATTTATATATATATATGGCACAAAAATGTTGATACAGTTGCACTATTCCAATTAAAATAAACATGCAGTTGCTTATTTGCTTTACAAACTATCAGCACAATATTATGCTTTTGTTGTTGATAATGAATAGCAATGGTGAACAGCAGTATTTTTGCATAGCTCTCACAATGTTATGGCAGTTATGTAACATCTTGAAGCTGCTACATTTCATCTTGTTCTCTCCCATCCACAGCTCTCAATTTTTTGCTCAATAACCAGAATCAATGCTAAAAGTAATAGTTAACAAAAAACATCATTGTAACTCATACCTCTCAAGTGACCTCATTATGAGGAATGTTCCTCATTTTGAGTCTTAAAAAGTCCTTGTTCCTCCACAGTTCCACATTTGAAGAGCATGTTACGCACTCAGTGTTCTAATTAATTTCACAGACAGTCAATAGATATGCTCAGCAATAATGAAAAGCTTTTTACTTTTATTATATTTAAAGGCAATAACAGTTTCAGGTGATAACGGAGAAAAAGAAGTTATGTACTCTCCATAATATTCCATCTGTGTTGTCCATTTTCATTCTTCCTCAATGAATGAGTTTGGATCTGCCTATCAGATCTGACTTGGTTACTTTCTACAGATTTTAAGATCTGAATCTCGAGCTCCTCCCTTACCCATAATGCCCCTCCTGACCATCACAATACTTCAGATCGAATTTGCTGCTATTATATACATTATACTAATATATTAAGATAATGATACTATGGCAGGAAAGTGATAGATGAAAAATCAGGAGCTATGGTTCCTAACTGCTCTTCTGTTAGGGCTCTCCCAGGGTTAAGGACAGGGGAAAGATGGGAGGGAAGTTGAGGAAGAATGAAAATGGGCAATACAGATGGAACATTATGGTGAGTACATAATTTATCTGATGTTGTCATTTTCATTCATTCCTCAATGAATGGGCCAGAGTCCCTAGCTACAATAACGTTGGGTGTCCTTCATTGAAGGATATTCAGAAGCACTGCGGAACCAAAGGCAATTATATTCCTGGAAATGATGTCCAATTTATAATGCACAATAAAGGTATGAGTATTTGACCAAGAGACAGCTGCACAAATATCAGTAGAGGCTCTTGAGCAAAAGGCTGCCAAAGTAGACAGTTATCTGGTTGAATGTGCCTTCCGTAGTTTAGGTAATGCAATATCTTTCAAGGAATAGATCTAAGAGATGCAATCTGTGATCCCTTTACCAGGGTAGTTTTAGACACTGGCCTTCCCCTTCTTATGTTAAAAAAGAAAGCATATAGTTGATAAGATTTTCTTGAATTCTTTGGTTCTGTCCAGGTAAAGACACAATTGTCTATGTACTTCAAGAAGATGCAGGGTGTACTCTTCTTTATTTTCAAATTTAGGGAAGAAAACCAGCAAATTGATTATCTGATTGATGTTGTTTTCATAGGCAACATTTGGTAAAAAAAGAAGGATTTGTGCATAAAGTAACTATCTTTGTGAAAAATAAAATAAGAAGGTTTAGAAGACAGTGGTTGGAGTTCTGATACACATCTTGCAGAAGTTATAGCTACCAAGAACACAGTTTTCCATGAAAGAAACTTGAGATCCACCTTAGCTGATGGTTCAAAAGTGGAGTGTACTAAGGCTTGTAAAACCATGGTGAGGTTCCAAAGTGGAGTGGGGTCCTTTACTGGAGGTTTAAGTAAGACAGTACCGCTAAGGAATGATTTACACAATTTAGATGATGCTAAAGAGGAACTATTATCCCCTATATGATAGTTCAAGATGGCTGTCAGCTAAACTTGTATAGTGGAAAAACTTGCTCCATCCTAGAAAATTGAAGCAAGGAAGTCTAGAACTGCTGGAACTGGACAAGTGAAGGGATCTGTTTCTGATGAGCCCAAGCAGTGAATCTTCTCCATTTACTCTTTTAAACTTTTCTAGTAGCAACAGACCATTTTTTTTAACTGGGGAGAAAAGCCTGGAATGTCTAGCCATCATCGGAATTGGAAAAACCTTGCGGTCAACTTAAGGCCTAAAATATCTGGATGAATCTGTCCTGATGGATGAGATAGGAGGTCTGGACTGAGCTGCAGTGCCCAGGGGGGCATATTAAGTGAGATTCCTTATGGCTATACCTGAACCAGATGCCCTTGAGGTACCTTACGTGGCATGTGAGATTATCCTCATGGACATGTTTGAAATGAAATGTAAGATAAACACTTGCAAGGAAAAGGATTTCTGTTCCTCTGCAAACATGGGCCCTGGGACAGAGTTAGACAGTTCTTTTATTAAGACCCACTGTAATTTGGTGAAATGTGCCAGGTACTTCAACGATTGCAATGTGAAAGTCTGTGACGCATAAACCCGATTCCCAAATCTGTCCAAAGCCCTAGACTCCCTGCTAGGGGGTGGACAGTGCAATTCTGTTCCACAAGCTCCTTCTTCATGGCTGACACAACAACCATGGCATCTACAGGAACCCCTTTTGTCCAGTGCTGTTTATCTGCTGGAGCACTTAGTATGTTAGCCAGGCATTTTGGGAGAGATTCCACAGAGTCCAGTTCCTTTCACACCCTGCTGGAGACGAGATTGATGAGCTCACCCATGTGTGTGTGAGGGGGTGTAACCCAAGATGCAAACAGGCCAGACCCACAGGCTTCCAAAACACAGATTCCTCCTGAGAAGTTGTTTGGGCAGAACAACCACCTTTCTGGTGAAGGATCTCTCCAAATGAGACATCTTCCAATGGAGAACTAGGGGACCCTTCTCTGTCATCAAAGTTGGTGTCTTCTGTGAGGGATTGTTGTGCGGAATCCAGGTGCCTCCTCTTGCAAGTTCTCTTATGAGGGACCTCCTCAGTGGGATGTTCCAGGGAGGTATGGGAAGGGACAGGGAGCTCCACGGATAGAACTGTTTGGAGGCTCTTCTGTGCTGGCTGTCCCTGAGGTGTAGGATGTGGTGGCTCAGACAAAGGATCCAGAGAAGGAACAGGATATGGATTCGAAGATGGGAGAGTCGACTCTGCTCTCTGCTGAGACAAGACCTTCTCCACCCCTTTGAAGGCAGAAGAACACGGAGAGACCATGGACAATCCCTCCAGAGCTGAAACTCTTAAAGCAGACAATCCCGAGTCTCCTTGATCCCCCATTACAAGGGAGGAGTCAGAACTGAGCTATCAAGCTCCGAGGCTCTGAGAGGAAGCGACAGCTCCAAAAACTTTGGAGTTAAAAATCAAACCCTCTGATTCGATGCAGATGCTTCAACTCTGAGAACTGTCATGCTCCAACAAAGTTGGAGCTGATCAGGTCAGGGAAGTAGTCAGAGTTGAAGTAGGAAGTATCAAATCCTGAAACCTTCTGGTCTATGGGCTCCAAAATGGGTGGTCAGATTGCAGAAGGAGAATAATGGGTTGAAAACCAGGTTGATGGCTCATCGATCCAGTGGGGGACAAAGCTATCAAACCCCCCATCTGGATCTGTGCTTGAGGAATCTCCTCCTCATCCTATCCACCTCTGCTTCAGAAAGACTACAAGAAGACCTAATGGAAGAGGATGTGGAGGGTGGCCTAGAGGACTTTTTAGGAGTTTCTTGTAAAAAGGGGGACCTCAGCCTTGGAGACACTGGTTCCGCAGAGAACCAGGGAACACAGAGCCGAGGGGCCTGAACCTTTGACTGTTTTGGATTGGAAAACTTAAGATCAGATAATTTTGGAACCTTTTTTGGAGGTTCCGAGGAAGCTGTCTGTGGAAGAGTTTGGGCAGGAGACTGCTTATGGTGCTCCCTGGGCTCCTTAGACTTCTGAGAATGGGGTTGAGCCCCTGAAGAAGTACCTGATGAGGAAGCTGAAGCAAGAAGGAGACCTTTTAAAATAAGCTTGTTCCTTTGATCGCTGATAGCTCTTGCATTAAAGGCTGCACAAATAACACAGGGAGTATCCAAATGTGCTGGGCCTAAACAATAAATGCACTCCCTGAGGGCATCAGAATTAGGAGTCTTATGCCACAGGAAGTGCATTTCTTAACTCCAGTAAGTTTATAAGCCATACTGGAAAAAGACCTCCTTAAAATACAGGGCAAAAAAAAAAAAAAAAAAAAGATTTTTTTTTTGGCAATTTTACGTTAAACCGCTGCCACTTCACGCCGCTGTGTTTTGCCAGTATTTCCTTGACAGTTTTAATTGCCTTCTTTCTTACAGGATTTATCAGAAAATTACCTTTTTACAGCAATTCAGAATTACTGTGTGTGTGAGTACAAAATTTCATTAAAAAAAATCTTAATTTTCTCATGTACATTGTCACATTGGAAGGTAAGACTTCTTGCAGACATTGTGCTTAAATCGTAGCATTTGTTGACAGCAAAGAATTTGCTTTCATGTTCCTGGTTTAGTTAGTCTTTTTTACAGATCTTTTTATCTATGGCAACCATCTAGGTTTTCAGTCTTCCTTCTTTCTGTACTTTATTTCCTGATGTTTCACTTCACGCATATTTTGCATGGCTGAAATCCTGTGCTGTGGTGCCATCACTGTTGTTTCCAGGAAATGGGCAGTTATCACAAAAGTAGCTGTTTGTGACCTAGGACCACTGTGCCTGTGTGTGTGTGTGTGTGTGTGTATTCTCGCTGTTGCATTTTGCTGGGATTGCAGTAGAGGATTTTATTTAGACCATTCACTTGTAAGAAATAAACCTGGGAACACTGACTTAACCACAGTAGCAATGTTTTGTTTTGGCATATTTCACCCATAGCACTTCCCGCTTTTTTGGGGTTCCTGTTTATAATTGTGTTTAGAACCATTAAGCATGTGTGTCATGTAATCATAGCTGTGATTTTCTGTCATGTAATCATAGCTTTGAATGTTATTCATAGAAATTCGTAGATTAGTACTAAGCTAACTGCTCTTGCAAGCCATTTTAAGCCTAGCCAGTTATCCCTTGTGAGACTCAAACCCTGCACCTTGTGCTTGCAAGGCAAACACCTTAACCATTAGGCCACCCTCCCAACCTATGAGTGTGATGGATGTTACACTTTGGGATTTGCCAAGGTATGAAGAAGCGGCTATCCGATTTCTTCAAGAAAGCAGTATTCTTCACAAACAAAGATTGCGTTTCAATGAGCACCTCATGAAATTAAAATGCGACTCCAACCCCAAATGCCTATGCAGCCTTTGTTCATGCCGTGAAGAAAAAGTTGTCCAAACACAGAAATGTTTTTCTGGATCCAGCATCCCTTTCGTGACTGCTGTACCATTCATTTACATATGGTGTCTTGAGTTGACGTCTATTGAGTTTTGCCAAGTACAACTTCAACTCAGTCACAACACAATAGTTGATTGGAATAATTACCTCAGAGAGGCATTTGCCAGTTTCTTGTTATCTCATCCGAACGTTAAAATAGATGGTCCCAAAAAAGTTGTGGACATTGATGAAAGCTTATTCACCAGAAGGAAACTGTAGGTCGAGTTCTGCCCCACAATGGGTATTTGGAGATGTGTGTCGGGAAAGTAATGAATGTTTCCTTGCTGCTGTTCCCGACCGATCCGCACAAACGTTACTGTCTGCAACACAGAGGAATGTAGCAGAAGGAAGTATTATATTGTCTGACTGCTGGAGTGGATATAAATCTGAGGAGGTGGAAGCTGTGGAATACCACCATTTCACAGTCAATCATTCCTGTCATTTTGTTGATCCAGACACTGGGTGTCATACCCAAAGTGTTGAGCGCTTGTGGGGTACTGCAAAGTGGCACAATAAACATCATAGGCAATGCGCTGCGACATTTGCAGTCTTATTTAATTGAATTCATGTGGCACCACATGCCAAAGGAGAAATGTTCTCTGCTATGCTAAATGCCATCGTTAGTTTTATATCTGCTGCTTAGTTTTACAGTAATTACTCTGGACAGTGCAAAGTTTATCAACTACTGCTCTGATCCCTGTTCCATTGATTAAATGTGTTACATACATTAAACATGAAATACAGATGAATACCTTCTTTGAGTATTTCTTTTTAGATCATCGTTGTCAGTGCTGTAGGAATACTGGCAAAACAAAGCAGCGCAAAGTGGTAGGGTTTTAACGGAAAAGTACCCTTTTCTTTTAAAAAAAAAAAAAAAAAAGAGAAAGACTACCAACAAAAGTAGTTAAGAAAATATAGCTGCAGGTATGAGGGTGAAGAAAGAACTACCAACAATGGTATATTAAAGCATTACCAAAAAGGTAGCCATATGAGGGCAAGGAGAACTAAAATAGAAAATACAGAAATATTTTAGTTTTAAGTAGAAAAACACACTCACAACTCCAAACGAACTTCAGAAATCTTAATCCTGACTGTTCTGAAGAGTGGCAAACAAGATCTGGGGTAATGTGATGATCGGGGCATTATGGGTAATGGGGAAGTTTGAAATTTGGATCCTAGAATCTGCAGAAAGTGGCCACATTGGATCCGAACCCATTCATTGAAGAACAAATGAAAATGACATCATCAGATTGCTAGACTTTGCATAACCCAAAAGCAGTTAAGTAATATGCTGCACAATCGCCATAATAGAATACCACCATCACTTTATGTTAAGTGCTATATTTTTTCTCAAGTAATGATTCTGTCTACTTTACTTCCTCTTCCTACTCTACTCATTGTAATCTCTTACTACCTGCCTTTTCCACCTGGTTACACACACTTCCAGACACCCTGTTTCTCTACCTTCTACGTCTATCTTTTAACTACTTCGACTATGTTTCGCTTCTTCTTCCCTTTCTACTTAGTTCCACGTTATATCGAACTACAGAGCTCTAATGACTCGTAATTTGTATTTAATTTAATTTCCAAGATGTAGTCTACGTATCTATAAAGTCTTATGTAATTGCTGTTGCTCTTTGTTTGCTATGTTTTTTTTAACTTTATTTGTAATTGTTCTGTAGCGCCCCCCACCCCCAGGCTTCCGCTGAAATAATGGCTCCCTCTCATTTGGACATACCTGGTAAACAAATGTCTAAATTAATAAATAATGTTAACTGTACAGATTTTGCGTCATATTTTTGTTCTGTTCCTCATAAAATTTGTGGTTTTCTGGCAAATTAGAGTAGGGTTACCACCTGTCCCACCTTGCGAGGGACAGTCCCTTTTTAGGCAGTTGTGTCCTGACCAAAATATTAAAAATAGCAAATGTCCTGAGATTGTAGGACATAATTATGTCCCATATATTATGTAATAGTTGCATAAAATAGTTATTTCTGTATCTAAAATACCTAAATGTTACAAGAAACAGAGTAAGCAACTAAACTGCTACAAGCATAGCTCTCAACCTTCGATCTCTAAAATGAGGAACACTAGCCCTCATAATGTGGAACAAATGGGCAAAATGTGGAACACATACTAATGGCTTACTAACAACTTCAATTAGTAAGGTCATAGGATGGTTAAAATATGCTGGTTTTACTTATAAAGAAGATATTTTAATGAATTAATATGATTCATTTCTACTTACAATGGATTTCACTAAAAAAAAATCCTAGCACTGAATGTGTGACAGAGTCTTTCAATGTGGAACATTTGAGGAACTTGGAAGAACATGAACTTTTTAAGACCCCAAATCAGGTACGTTCCACGTAATGAGAAACACTTGAGAGGTATGGCTACAAGAATAAGCTTTTATTTAGGCAAAAAAGTAAAGTTCTATCTTTTGTACTGATCATGGGTATGTGTCGGCCTGTAAAATCTGATGTGTCCCGAAAATGTCCCACTTTGGCCATTTGAAAAGGTGGCAACCCTATCACAGAGTACTGCAGTCACTAAATGATAACATACATTTGAGCTTCGTACTTCAGAAAATGCATGCTAATGCAAATCAGTTTATTCTATCAACTTTCTAAGTTTATAACAGGTACAGTTAAAATGTGGTCCTATTTGTGCGTCTTCGCTTTGCCGCCCCCCCCCTCGTCCAGATTTCTTGCGCAAAACGCTGAGAGGTGTAAACTAGATTGTGACTATTAATATAGCTAATTTATCTACAAGTAAAAGACAACAAGCTACACTTCATAAATGTATGTACTAAACTGTATCCACTAAGAGAACGGTCGCAAAAGACGTAATTGTCGAATGAAAAAAACATCACGAAATATACCCGTGGATCGTTGCTGTTTACGTCAGAAGCGTGCGATTTTTCCGTATCTTCTTTTCTACGGCGCCATATTCTACTGCAGCTTAAGTGGAGAGCTGTACTTGTCACAGTCTTTGTTTCGTTTTACGGGTTTAACGGTCATTGTTGCTTTGTTTATAGAGTAGTGCTGTGTAAGCGATTTTCTACAAAATGGCAAATAGAAATCTGAGACAAGTGAAGCAGGAGAACAATTCTCCGCGCCCTGGAGTTATGGCTAACAGACGCGGCCCCCATCAAGACCAAGAGGAGCAAAGATTAAAACAAGAACAGGCTTCCTCTCAAAATGACCAACTGCTGGAACTGGAGTCGCAGCAACCGGAGGATAACAGACCTCCGCTGACTCTCGATATCAAAAGTTTTCGAAAGCCTGGTGAGAAAACCTACACACAGCGGTGTCGTCTCTTTGTTGGGAACTTACCAAATGATATATCTGACGAAGATTTTAGGCAGTTATTTGCGAAGTACGGAGAACCTGGTGAAGTTTTTATAAATCGGGATCGTGGGTTTGGCTTTATTCGTTTGGTAAGTATTGTCATTTTAGAGAGGTAGAGTCCTACATGCGCATGTCGGTTAATTTGCTTTTGCTATAAAATAAATGTCTGCTGATTAAAGAGAGTAGAAATTTAGAGGTCGAGTGCGCAGTGGGTAAAAAAATACAAAAGCTTCAGCTTTATTTTGCTGATTAAATATGCAGTTTTGCGGTGGGATCGAGGTCGGTTTAAGATTTATGTTCCCAAGCTCCATGCCAGTTGATTGGTGCGCATTGACGTTGTTATGCATAATGCAATGCTGTCGCTTATAGTTTACGACCGATACAGGTTTACACAAAGAGCGGTAATACAATTTTGATTTCGTGCAATTTTATACATGCCCTGTAAGGGGCGTTGGTCTCCGTGGCGATGGATTGACGTAGTCTGCAGATGCGCCTTCGGATCACGGCAATAAGAAAATTAAAAGGTGCTGTATGCCTGTGGGATGCAAAAAAACGCAGCCCACGGGAGTGGGCGTGGAGCGTCTGATTGACGGCCGAATCTGCATATGTATGAGGCATGATGGTCATGCCATTCCGCAATACATCTAACCACTTATGCCCCAAATGTATCACAAGCACATTAATTTATAATAATTTCATGAAAAGCTCCAATGTAGCACAAGCACTGTGAACACGATATTTTCACTCTGTAGTTATAAGTGTGCATAAAATAAATGCATACAAAGCCCCAAATGTAACAAGCACTGTAAATACGATAATTTCACTCCGCAATACAAACCACTTATGCATAAAATAAATGCATACACAACCCCCGGTGTAACACAAGCACTTTATGAAACACCTCAATATGGAATAAAAGTACAAACATATTTGTCTGTCTCTCTGTGTGCAACTCCGGATACCCAGTAAACTGCGCAAAATCACCAATGTAAAGCACTTCACCTCACAACCCGTTAATCTAACTCCGGATACCCAGTAACAGCCATAATCACCTCGCAATGCCAGCATTATATACACACAGTAACTGGGCAGTAAAAAGAACGTAAAGTGCCATGATCGCCTCGCAATTACAGTTAAGAAACGCGGTCGCAGCTCGTTTAAACCTAGACCAACTCGTTATAAACACTTTTAACTTGCATATTTATAGTTGATTTCAATTGTTGCCTGCAGTCCAGTTATTCCGCGATATTTTACATGAAGGCCTCGCCTTGCGTTTCGTGCAGAAGTGGGTGTGTCGTGAATGATTGACGACCAGGTCTGCATATGTAATGTGCCATGATTGACATGGCATTCTAATCAGCTGTTGCTAAAAGTGTCAGTGAATCCCACAGGAAGAAATCTCAGTACTGGCTTCTGAAGATTAAAGACAATAAATGAAAACAAGCCTGTAAAAATATTACCCCTTAAACAGAAGAAACTGATGTAACTGCACATTGTACACTACCGATCTTGGGTCACTGCTGTACAGTAAGTCTGTTTACTGCTTGTCAGGGCGAAATTGAAGTGTATTAACCCACCTCCGAGTTCGTGCAGGAATGGGTGTGCCCGCCGTGATTGACATGTCAGAGGGCGGGTGTTAACAACAGCAATGTGCCGTGATTGACATGTTTCTCTGCTTGACGTGAAGATATCATATTTTCTTTAGTCTTAGAAATAGTTTGGCAGAAAGTTAAGCAACTTGTATAGTGTAAACTTCTGTTTTATTTTACTGTGCATTATTAATTGCAATCTCGGTTTATGAAAATATCATTGCAGTTTACTCACACTTGCCTGCTACTACTAATACAGGCACATGCTTTTTTGTACATGTCAGTTTGGAGAAAAGGGAGAAGATGGGCTTCCCATTTTCTCCCGTGTTGGAGGATTGTAATGTAAGCAATACCCCTTGCCCCTAGTTTTGTACAGGATCGGCCGTGACTTTTGTGATCGACGTTAATTTCTTGACTGACAGCGTGTAGGCTGTCTTGATAAATACAGGATTACAAGAATTACGTAATACTTACATACCTGCAGCATCATTACAGAAACACATACGGTCCTTGTGATGTTTTTATTTCATGATTATGGAAAAGGGTACTTTTCAAATTAGAAGACGCAGTGTGCTTAGAAATAAGCTTGCTTTATTAAAGTAAATCAAGTATATGTTGTTTTATTTGTTTCCCGTAGTTCTATGGTGTTTAATGAGTAAATAAAATATGTATGGATTTATTAATTTTCCGTTTTGCTAATCTGTTTATAGGTCTATATTACCTAGTGTTTTGGTGGCATCTTTCAATCAAAATGGTCGCAGGCGGGCTTTGGGCGGGGCTTGCTACTGCGCATCTGGTGGGTTAATACACTTCATTTTCGCCATTGTCAGATCTTAAAACAGTATACCCGCTTCCTTTGCAAAATATATGTACTGATCGAAGAGGTGAGGAGGTAATTCCATTGATCAGAAGTAAAAACAGTGCCCGGAGGATGCCCATCTCTTTATCAAAAAACATAACTCAGGATCGTAACAGCGTTGTTACAAACATCCATAAATACAGTACGTTGCCATGGCAGAGACAAGTTTAAACCCAATGAAATGCATCAATTACATACTAACATTTATAGTTTAAGCAAATGAGACCATGAAAACAAATCACAGCAGAATGAAACTGTTTATAAACACGTCTAAAGCGCGTTCTGCAGAGTAAAAGACATGGTAACTTTTATTTCAA
The DNA here is from genome assembly GCF_019279795.1 of Protopterus annectens. Lineage (NCBI taxonomy): Eukaryota > Metazoa > Chordata > Ceratodontiformes > Protopteridae > Protopterus > Protopterus annectens. The sequence continues at coordinate 576,765,486 of NC_056736.1, forward strand.
AATGTGTGGTAAAACTATTATACTTGTGCTTACTGTTATACTTTGCAGAGGGCTCATCGGTCAACCGTTTACATGACTAAAACAGCCAAGTTAGTAAATGAAATAAAATAAGTTTTAAGTATTATAACACATGTGATTTACGGAAGATGAACTGCACAAGAGATGCTCATGAAATACCATAAGTACATCCCACGCAACACAAATTATTAAAGACTATCTTACAGTGCTGACTTTATGGATAATAGCACTAGATTCTACATACTAGAAACATATGCTAGTGTCGCTGTTGAGGGAATGCATATTCATTAGTGCCCGATTGCGAAATAGCATGGGGCGGGTTTTGCTACTGCACATCTGGTGAGGCCCGCAAGTAAAATATCGCCGGTTATTCAACCAAATGATGATGGTCTTCCATCTCTCTCCCAACTTTCTGATTTGAAGACCTGCATTTGCACTTGTTTCTGTCCTGTAACTCCTGGGCTCACTCAAAAAAAAAAAATCTGCTTTTACTGTATTTGTGTTTCTTCCTATTTTATTTTGCTTTTGCGTCATCTTAAAAGTACTCAATTGTATTTATTACTGCTTGGTGTAACTCATTATGAGCCTTTTAGTTTAAGCACATGGGCTTCAGACCAGTTGTTTTACATTATTAGGAAGGTTTGTGGTCTGCACTGTAGTGGCAGGACAGGTAGCTTACATCCTTCTAAGTTGGGAACTGCTGATTGAGGGCTCAGTGTCTGTTATTCTAAAAGTGTATTAATTCTGTTTTAAGCACTTGGGCTTCAGGCCAGTTATTTTACATTAAAAGGGTTCGTGGTCTGCACTCTTGCGGAAGGAGAGGCTGGACTCTGCCCTTCTAGCTGGGAATTTCTGGTTAAAGGCTTATAGTGCCTGCATATTTAAACTGCTTCTTACTGAAATTGGTACACCTTGTTTGCTGTAGCATAGACTAGATCCAGGCCTGCTGAATCTAGCTTTGTTTGTGTAACTTGAGCACTAATCCAGTCATTCTTTAAAGTATTCAGTTGTATTTATTACTGCTTGGTAGTAACTTGATTAAATTGTAGCTATCATTCTAAGTCTTTTGGATTAAGCACTTGGGCTTCAGACCAGTTGTTTTACATTAGGAAGGTTTGTGGCCTGCACAGTGGTGGCAGGGCAGGTAGCTTACATCCTTCTAAGTTGGGAACTGCTGATTGAGGGCTCAGTGTCTGTTATTCTACAAGTGTATTAATTCTGGTTTAAGCACTTGGGCTTCAGGCCAGTTGTTTTACATTAAGAAGGTTTGTGGTCTGCACTGTAGTGGCAGAACAGGTAGCTTACATCCTTCTAAGTTGGGAACTGCTGATTGAGGGCTCAGTGTCTGTTATTCTAAAAGTGTATTAATTTTGGTTTAAGCACTTGGGCTTCAGGCCAGTTATTTTACATTAAAAGGGTTCGTGGTCTGCACTCTTGTGGGAGGAGAGGCTGGACTCTGCCCTTCTGAGCTGGGAATTTCTGGTTAAAGGCTTATAGTGCCTGCATATTTGAACTGCTTCTTACTGAAATTGGTACACCTTGTTTGCTGTAGCATAGACCAGATCCAGGCCTGCTGAATTTAGCTTTATTTGTATGCTTGTTATTTCCCTGAAACGCTAATTCCACCTAAAACACAGCTTTTCGGCGCTTCTGTGGATCCCTAGTGATATCTGCATTGCTTACTGTACTTATTTCCTTGTTTCACTTGAAAGAAAGTTACTGTTTGTCGTTTTTGTATTTAAGCTACCTGTAACACATTGCATTTAAGTTACCTGACACTTGCTCACTAAAGCAATTATATAAGTCAGCACTAAAATATTAAAAGCACTACACCCTCACAAACTCCCCTTGAGTACCTCATTCCCCATTGGCCCTTTTTTTCAATTATAAAGGAATTCCCAATACTATTCTAGCATGTCCAAAGGTCAGTTGTCAGTCTCCTCTCCGGTCCAGCTGGTGAATCTGGGAATCTTGAGGCAATGTTACAACTGCCTCATGTACACAGACAGCCCTCTCCTCCTCCCAACAAATTCCAACACATGTGAGAGATGCAACCATATAGTCATACTGGAGGCTAAGCTCTCTCAACTCAGTACTGGCGAAACCAGTCAGGAGGAGAAGGAAACCACACTCACTACAATTCCAGTCTCACATAGACCTACCATGACAGCAAACCAAACACATAAACACACAAAAACATACTCTGAGGCTCTAAATAAAAATCTGCCTAAGCAGCAGAGACCTCCAAAGCAGACACCCAAGCAACCGCTACCCCAAAACAAAACACGTGCAACACATAGCTCACAAAGCCCGTGTGCTGAACAGTCACAGCCCTTAAGGCTAAGCAACACACCTGATACACTTGTAATAGGTGACTCTATCGTCAGGCACACTGACGTCCCGCTCACCAGGCTGAACAAGGAGAAGGTCACGGCAAGCTGCCTGTCGGGCGCTAGGATCCGCCACATAACACAAGCACTCAGGTCACTCCAAGGCAAGTACAAATATGACTCAGTCATTGTCCATGCTGGTGTGAATGACCTGAGATGTACCTCCCTGGACTACATGAAAAGAGACATAGAGGAGCTCTCTGAGCATGTAGCCCAGGCCGGTATGACCCTGACCTTGAGTAGCATCTTGCCCTCACCAAGAATGATGCCACAATATGAAGACAAGATGATCAATTTCAACAATTGGCTTAAGTATTGGTGTCATTCAAAGGGGATCCAATGCCTGTCAGCCTGGGATGACATGATTGACAAGCCACGATGCTTCGCTAGGGACGGCTTGCACCTGTCACCCCTGGGCATATTGGCAAAGGCTCTTGCTACCCCCACAGTGCCTTTTTTAGGCAAGGCTCAAAAGACAAACTCACCTCCATAGGTATCACAAGGGATAAGAAACTAAGAGTAATGCTACTCAACGCCAGAAGTCTAAACCTCAAGATGCACACACTTGAAACTCTCCTTAGCATGGAGAACATCGATATCTGTGCAGTAACAGAAACCTGGTTCAAGGCTCCCGAGAGCACCCCAGCACTACCAGGTTATACCTCATACCATGCTTTTCGGCCCCAAAACTTGGACCGAACCACAAAAGGAGGGAGTATCAATATTCGACAAAGATACCCACACCTCCAGGTTGGTGGCACAGCATGAAGCATCAGAGACTATCCATGTGCAACTAACAGTGGGTAAAACTGCCTTCCAGTTTATAGCCTGCTACAGACCACCCTCCCAAACCCCGGAGCCCCACTCGGCCTTCCTGAGAACACTGGAAAATATGAAGGTCTCTCCAAACACCATTATATTGGGCGACTTCAACTACCCAAACATAGACTGGGAGCATTACTCTAGCTCCAACATCCTAGCCCAAAGGTTCCTAGAATTTATAAACTCAAATGCTGTGGAACAACTTGTTACCACTCCCACAAGAGGGGAAAACATACTGGATCTGATCATTACCAACATGGGGACTCTATGCTCCAGACCAGAAGTGTATCCCTCACTGGTAAGATCAGACCATAAACTAATCTCACTGGATATTCACATCCCGACTCCACCCCCTGCCCTGAAAACCACAGTGAAAAACTTCTCTAAAGCAAATTTCACACTCCTCAAAACCGAGGTGGAATCCTTCAAAGCCCCCGGGCCTGTGGAAAATACGGCCCAGACCGCAGAATCCTTTATAAACGCATTCTATGAACACCTTCAGGAATGCATGGATCATGCAATTCCCAAATAAAACCAAGACCCAATCCTCCAAAGGCAGGAGTCCTGTCTGGTGGACCCCAGCCATAAACAAACTGTACAATAGAAGGAGGAAGCTACTACATGATAGAGCAAAATCCCAAAAAGGGAAGGCATCTCTGATCAGTATTAGCAAAAAAACTACGGGCACTCATAAAATCGTCTAAGGCCAGCTTCGAGAGAAAAATTGCACAGGACACTAAGGATAATCACAAGGCGTTCTTTAGTTATGTTAGGAACCTGGGTGGGAATTCCCAGATATGCTCAGAATTAGTCCAAAATGACAAAAAATACACCGAACCCACAGACATTGCCAACATCCTAGCTGACAGGTTCAGCGCAGACCCCCCCCCCCACCAAAAGGGCAAATATCTATCCCAGCAGAGTGCTGGCCCCCCATGACATCTCAGATGCTCGGGTAAGAGCTGCCCTTTCCAAAGCAAAAAACACAGCATCAATGGGACCAGACGGTGTCCCGGGCTGCGTCCTACATGAACTCCAAGAAGAGCTAAACCCAAACATAAAACTACTGTTCAGTCTCAGCCTTACTACAGGATATGTACCCAAAGAGTGGCGTACAGCAATCCTCTCCACAAAGGTGGTGCCTCAACGGATCCTGGAAACTATTGCCCCATAAGCCTGACTAGCTTGGTCTGCAAAGCTATGGAAAGGATCATCATGGACCTCATAAATAAAGATATTGGGGACCTACAGACACTGGATCCTACCCAGTTCAGCTTTGTTAAGGGCAGATCCTGCCTCTTAAACCTGGTTGATTTCTTTGAAACAGTCACCAAGGCCATTGACAAGGGGAAGGTGGTCCACACAGCCTACCTGGACCTCGCAAAAGCCTTCGATGCAATACCCCACTCGGGCATTTACAGATAAGCTCACCAGCTTAAATATAAACCCCTATGTCACTAGATGGGTTGCAAACTGGCTCAAGGACAGAACCCACATGGTTAGAATTGCTGGAGCCATGTCAGACTCCAAACCAGTTACAAGTGGCGTCCCACAAGGCTCAGTCATGCGACCTCTCTTGCTCGGTATATATTTCTCGGAGGTACAGGCCAACACGGAAGGACTGTGGCTGACCAAGTTCGCAGATGACTGCAAACTGGGCACCATAATCGACTCTCCAGCCGACACAAGCATCCTCCAACAGGGCCTCATAGAAACAGACAACTGGTGCCAGAGCCATGGCCTCAAGCTAAACGCCAAAAAGTGTATAGTCATCCCCTTTGGCAAAAACAAAGGTGCCCACAAATTACCACATAGGTGGTAATCCATTAAGTACAGAAGAAGTAATTAGGGACCTGGGGACCCAAGTTGATAGCAATCTCTCATTTGACAACCACGTGGCCAAAGTGGCTAGAAAAACATTTTATATAGCCCACCTAATCATGAAAGGATTCACATCTAGATCAGGGGAGGTCATCTTGCCTCTTTACTCATCCCTCATCAGGCCCATAATTGAGTACAATGCCCCTTTTGGGATGTACCTTACCAGACACTTGCAGCAACTGGAAAGACCCCAAAAGTACCTCACCAAGAGGATCAAAGGGCTCAAACAGATGCCATATGCTGCCCGGTTGAAAAACTCCAGCTCTACTCAGTGGCATACCGCCTGCTCAGAGGCGATCTGTGCCTGATGTATAAAGCCATGTCCAACCAGGAATTAATGGACATGCTGCACCTCAGAAAATCCAAATCCCATCGAGCTACGCGCTCGAGAGACTTGAACCTCAGCACTGAAATAAATAGGACATGCTGGAGGGACAGATTCATAACCCAGAGGCTCCCTTCACTCTGGAATAAAATCCCAGTCCAGGTTAGGCAGAGTCCCTCATTGACTCTCTTCAGGAGGAATCGTGATGAGTGGATGGGAGATCACTTCTGTGTCACTGTTAGACAGAGGCACAGTATACTAACCTCGAAAAAGGGCATAGCAAAATTAATTTAAAATGGGTGGCGAAAGCCAAACACACTCTGGCTAGGCTTATAAATGCCCTAGGGCAAATAGCCTAGTATGAACCTATGAACCTATAGGTAGGTACTAGGCTATTGGCCCTAGGGCCTATACAAGCCTAGCCAAAAATGTACCCTGGCTTTCGCCACCCAAGAAAATTATTTTCCTGTGCCCTGTCAAGCAGAACCACAGAAGTGATCCCTGGGGTGAATTTCCTATTACCCATCCAATCATCAAGATTTTTCTTGAAGAGTGCTAATGAGGAGCTCTGTTTGACATAGATAGGTAGTCTGTTCCAGAGTATGGGAAGTCTCTGGGACAGGAATCTATCCCTCCAGCATGTTCTGTTTATTACTCGGAGGGATTGGGATTTCTTTAAGTGGAGCATGTCCAACAGCTCTGGGTTTGACATAGCTTTGTATGTTAGGCAGAGATCGCCTCTGAGTAGGCGATATGCAACGGAGTAAAGATGGAGTTTTTTTCGACGGTCTGCGTAAGGCATCTGTTTGAGGCCAGTAATCCTCTTTGTGAGGTATTTTTGCGGCCTTTCCAGTTGTTGTAGATGTCTTGTGAGGTACATACCAAAAGGGGCGTTGTACTCTATAATGGGTCTAATGAGTGATGAGTAGAGGGGAACAATGACCTCTTTTTTTCTGGATGAGAAACCTTTCATGATGAGGTGTGCCACATAGAAGGATTTCCTGACCACTTTGGCAATGTGATTATCAAAGGAGAGACTACTGTCCACCTGTGTCCCAAGGTCTTTTATCACACTTTCGGTGTTAAGTAGACTACCGCCTATGTGGTAGTTCATGGGTACAGAATTTTTACCAAACTATTGATATTACAGTGATTTTTTAGGCTATTGGTCGTGTCCTGACAGTCCGGTTAAATATTCATTCAGTAACCGTGACGTCAAGAGACGCGGGTGGGGTTTGGGTGGTGCTTGCTAGTGCGCATCTGGTGAGCCGGTAAAGTAAATTATCGCCAAATTTGGCTCAAAATATCGCTCCATCCTACTAAATATTTGATTTTTTTTTTTAACTAGTAGATGGCAGTAAATATTGATCAGCAGTAAATAAATAATCATTTCAGTTATAGGGTGGTTTTACTTCAGAATGTACATGTTAACTCCTAGCCACCCTTTTCACCAACTTTCTAAATTAACAGTACTAGTATTTTGAAGGTATCTGTAATTTGGAACCTTTTCTCCACCTTTCCCCAAATAATTTCTATTTATTTTGCTTTTTCCCTAACTTTGGAGTTTTGTTGATAACCAAGGAATACACATTATTTACTTGAATTTGTTTAGTGGGATGCTCTGGCTGGAAAGCCAATTTTAGGCAGACTTCTGGGGAGAAAAGCTCTGCAAAAGTACAAGACATACAAATAGAAAATATGTAAAAATACCATTTTGTATCAGACATAGTGAGTACACGATCAATAAAACATGAGAAAAGGGTTAAACTAAGTTCTGTGCACACAGTCGAAAGATATTACAAAACAGAATGAAACAGCATTACTGATGCAAGAGGGAATAATTTTTGTTCAGGTTTGGAATAGAAACGAAAAATTTAGATAAAGCATTGTCCCAAAACTTAGATGTTGCACTGACACAAAAGAGAAACACTTTTACACTGTTTGTATCAGACAGTCAGTTATGCAGAGAACATAGTACATTCATGCTAACAGATGCTAGTCTAATATTATGCCTGTATTTTTAGGTGTTAATGGGAATTGCAATGGATATTGCTGTTATTTTTACCAATTAATGCAGTTGTGATTGCAGTTTTCATTTACATGTTTGAATTATTTTTTGTATGTTAATATTAAAGACATGCCAGTAATATGGACACGATGTGATGCGAGAATTAGCATGCCTGTCAGTCATCTGGGGTTTTCACACCCATTTCGAGTGCCAGTTAGTCCTGACACACTCAAAGCTGCGCAGTACTAAGTGCAAGGTACTCTTCTAATATGCCAAAATGGGCTTCTACCCAGTCGGACTTTCCCAGTAATTAAATGTCAGTAGACAAATGTACGCAGTGCAGGAATTTCACGGAGGCCATTTCTTTATATCATAGATGTTCCCTAAAGACATAGAGCCACAAGCAGCACTGTTGATATGCAGCCCATCCAATTCACCTTGCACACAGCTTAACAATTTCACATAATTCCTCTGGGCTGCCTTACAATCGTCAGTGGAGCTGTTGCCGGGTTGGGTAGATCTCTGGCAATAACCCCTGGGAGCTGTGTGGTCCTTGGGAGGTCCAGCTAGAAATTCTTGAGTGTAATTCCAAGAGTTGAAGTTGTTCACATAAAGCATAACTTTTGTATGCATTGAACTTTGGGTTATCTCCAAGTGTAGTACCTCGCAGGATGTGCAGTAGCAAATCCCGCCCCAAACACGCCTCCGCATGAATATTCACATGGCTCCTGCTGTGGCAAGGCAGCATCGGTATGATTATTCAAAGCATACCAAGGCACACAAATATTTAGTTGTTTAGTTGAACGTAAAATGTGTAATATTGACATTTAAGCTTGTATCGTGCTTAAAAGGTGTTTATATTTAATATATTTGTCAGTTATGTATATTTTTTTTATTTTAATGAATATTTAACGGTCGTTTTCAGGTGTTGGAATTAGAATTTGTTATGGGAAAATGAAGCTTTCTATGGACAAATAAAAATGTGATATGTTTAGCTTATTTTGTACATTAAACAGCTTATTTCCAGCAAGTACACCACTTAAACTTCTTTTCTCAACAATAAGGGACAAGAGAGGTTGTATTTGTGTAGGTATGGAACAGTACATCTTTTCTGTTGTATGCATGGTACTGGTCACTGTTGTCCTGTTAGTTTTTGCTTGTATGTTGGGGAGGGTCTTCATCACTGCTCCTCTGGATTGTTGTATTGAAACTATTGAAAATGTCCCTCAGTCGAGCTTACCTTCAAGGATTAGCTGACATACCTGGTTAATAAATAGAAATTCCTTAACAAAACCATTTCAAGATTGACAGTATAGTCCTTGCCAACACTAAAATCCTTTTTCTTCAGTAACAAGATACATGCTCTGATTTGGTGTGGTGGAGTTGACCATGCTGGTTCCCAACCCCAGGACAGTGTTGTCTGCAAAAATTGCTGTAGACATTTATCTTATCCTCCTTCCACTGAGGGTATTACACCACCCTCATCTGCCCATAAGGCTTGCAATTGATGTGGTATACATTTGCTTTTAGAGCCAGCAAGCTGAACTGGGGCCACTGTAAATGAGAGAGGGTGTCTGCTCTCAGCCTTTCACTTACAATGTTTCCTTTTACTGATGTCTGAAGAGGGTCCTTTGTACTCTTTGAATGTATGGGTTTCTGTTGTGGGGGCCTGAGAGATGAAAATATCTTGGCCAGGTAATTTTGCTTTCCACAGGTCATGCATTGAAGTTTGCATTGTGACTGATTCCAGCAGTTGCTGGTCCTTGAGATTGGTGCCAAACATGCACTGGGATTGTTAGCACAAATTCCGTTGGGGGGTTGTTATTGATGTCAAAGTTTGTCTTTCAACATCTCTGGACCAAATGTCTTTGACTTGGCTTTTGCCAAAGAGGTTTTGGTATTGATACTGGGTCCTAGCATGGCACCTGCCTTTTAGCCATCAGTTCCGATTCTATTGGGCCTGGGTATTTCATTGGACTACTTGGTGCAGAAGAGAATGACATCTAGCCAGCTGCAGTGGCACCTATTCGATCTTGGGATGCAAGTGTTTTGGGCTTCCAGTACCATGATTGGAATGGACCCCATTCCTAAATTTGGGGTGCAATTACATTTCACAGAACTAGTATTTTTTTCCATGGTTAGCTAGGAGTGCTCTTTTCAGCACCTGCAACGTGTTCAGAATTACCAAATCCTGTAAGTATTGGAGCATATTTTAGTAGGAGAGTGAAGTCTTTTATTAGACTTGTTGCTCCGGCTAGTTTTGGAACTGCGTGGTTATCTTTTATGTTACTCTTGTTTTGCTTTCTGGTTTATGTTCATAGCCTAGTATTTGCCTATGAACCCATTGTGCCTGCAGACTATTACAAGTCTAGCTCAGTGACCAGAAGTTAGTCAAACTTTGTCCCTGTGAGGTAAAGATTTTAACCGTTGTCCACCCATTTCTTCCTTGTTTCAGTGCTTCTCCCTCAGTTCTGTGTTGTTTGCAAAGTCATTGGTGCAGCAGCCTTTCCACAATGTTGTGCCTTTGAGCACACCGGCTCTCTGCTGTGATTGTCTCTCGCCCAACAATGAGTGCAACTGTTTCTAGTTCTGCTTTACTGAACATGCATTTGTTTCTCACACTTTTTCACTATGACTAACGGCAACCCAGGACAGTGGACTGCTACTTAGTCTTCTATCTTTCAGTTCACCTCTCCTTAACCATTCTTGATCCAGTCTGGGTCATCTTGGTTCCAGGAGATTCTGTTTAATATTATAATTTGTGAATTTCCTTACTTTTGGTTTAATTTCTCCAAGTCTTTTGGTTTTCTAATACCATGACGGGAGTGGACCCCATTCCTAAATCGAAGTATGATTGAAATTTCGTGAAATTTGTATTGTTTCAGTCTTTGATGTTAGCCAGAAGTGCTCTTCTCTGGAAAAAGTCACACATTATCCCTCTGCACAAAGAAGGAAATTCAACTGAGGTTATTAACTTTAGATCTAGAGCAGTCTTGTTCCCCTCTCTCCAAAGCACTTGGAAAAAAATCTCCTGCAGGAAGAACTCCTGTCCCTGACACATGGCTTCTGGCTTTCCTGTAGTACTAACTGTACTTCTACTCTGTATTGATATTGTCAGTAAAACTAGAGATAACTGTAAATTGGTCTAAGTTCTAGACTTGTCTAAAGCCTTCAGCAGTTTGTTGTAGCAAACTTCTTCAGATGTCCTCGTTAGGTCTCTCAGCACACCCTTTGGTTCAAAAGCTACCTATCTAGTAGGTATCAGTCAGTGAAATGGCACTCCACCTTCTCTTTCCCTGTCTCCCAGTCACTACCGGTGTACCATAAGGCCCCCTTGGTCCCCTCCTTTTAAACATTCTTACCAACGCACTCCATGCAGCCACATAACAGGTCTCTCCTAATGCAGTACACTTATGAGTCTGCAAATTTGACAAAAGGGCACACCTCCAAAAAATTACTCTGGGAGTTTTAACAGCAGCTAAAACATGGCTTTGTAACTCATGACTCGTACTCGACCCTAAAAAATAATTCTGCAAATCTTCTCTTCAGGGGGAAAATGTTCTTTCTCTTTTTATAATACAAGTCATTTCTCATAGCAAATTATTAGGGATGCTAGTGGATGATTATCACATTCAACCTGCATATACTAAATTGCATAAGAAAAACTCTTCAAAAACTAGAGATGCTTTATAGAGCCAAAAATATTTTCAGTGATGCTACACTTGTCACTTATCTCCTCGCCACACTCCTTTATGGCGCACTCATCCTTAGTAACCTTTAGGCATCACAAAATCAAAACTTGTACAATACAAGTTTGCGGCAAGTACCCCTTTCAGAACCCACCACTGTACAGCACTAAAAAGCTTAAATTGGTTAGAATTACCCCATCAGCTAACATGCACAGCTTCTACCTGTACAATTATTCAGAATCCATCTGCTTGTCCAGCACTAAGTAACATTCTACACAACTATGTTCGTAGTGGGTTATTACGATTTAGTAACCAGAAATTCCTGTCCACAAACCTGTCAGATCTGCTGGGTGTAGTCTGTACTCGTACCATGTTGCTAAGGCCCTGGAACTCCTTATCTCTATCCACCTGGGCAATACACTCCCTCACATCCTTCAAAACCATTTTGAAAGGCTTTGTAGCCAAAAGCTAGTTTTGCTCTTGCTCAACACCAGGATAAACTAAAAGCTGTAAAAGTACTGCAAAACATATCAAAAATAATTTGTCTTAAAAAATAATACAAAAAAAAACTACATTTTAAATGATACCAAATTAGACATGTGAAAATTGTTGGTTAAAATGATTTAATAGTTGAGAATGGGCTCCCATCCAGTTGGACTTTCCCAGTAATTAAATGTCAGTAAATATAAATGTTTGTCCATCTTTCTTAAATCAAGCAGCTCTTCCTTTAGATAATTTTCTCCTAAAATGAGGGCACATTATTTGTTCTGCATCCAGCAGGCATTCTGTAGAAAGTTCCATAACATCTTCCTGTGACATCTCTTCAGCTGTGTCCTGCATTATCCTTTGTTCTTTCATATGGGAACTACCACTACACATCAAATGTCAGAGTTGCCGCTGTTTCATGCTCCTTCCCTTATTGTGCAACTCCAGCTAAACTTTTTTCTGAAGGCTCCAGAGTATCTTCATGCGACAAGTGATCAGATGCTTCCCTTTCCACCCGTTTCTCCTTAATTTGGGGACTCGTTCCATCAGGCTTTGACGTTAACTAGAGTTGGATTTTCTAAACTAAATCTTTTTACTTGCAGGTTAATCATCATTTCGGTTTCCATTTCTTTATCTTCTCCATTGTGAGTCCTGTATTTTGATTTCCTCCTTTTTCTTATTTTTGTATTGTAAAATTTCCCACACCCAGATGCCGTTATCTGTATTTCTATTCAGATATCTTTACTGGTGATTTTTTTGTACTGATTTTAATTTTTCTTTTTCCTTTGCACAAACATTGCACAATATTAAATATTTTTCTTTCCCATTCAGATGTTATTCCATAGTGCCGTTGTCTGTATTTCTATTCAGATAGCTTTAGTGGTGATTTTTTTGTACTGATTTTAATTTTCCTTTTTCCTTTGCACAAATATTGCAGAATATTAAATCTTTTTCTTTCCTGTGCCTGTATTTCTTGTGCAGATGACTCCTGCTCCACCTGTTTCTCCTTACTTCAGGGACTTAACTGTTTCATCATGCTGTGATATAACCTGTTTGACTTTCTGCACTAAATCCTTCACTGGTATTGTGTAATTTCAGCTTCTGTTTGTAACATTTGCTTTACTAATCTTGTGTTCTGCATTCCTCCTTTGTGATCTTAGTTTCATGAAATTTTCCATATCTGGGTACCTTTGTCTATATTTCTCTCCAAATATTTTTGGAGTTACTTTTTTGTATTGATTAGTTTGGGTTATTTGCATACATATTACACCACATCAGAGCTGTTTCGCTTTGCCATGACCTTGTTTCTTTTTCATGCTTCTCAAAAATCTCTGAGTTCTCTTCTATATTTTCACACTTTCTTCATCGTTTCTTTTTCCAAGTGACCCAATGTTTCTCGGTCTGTATGTTTTTCATGGATCTGTTGTATTATTGACCACAAATGTGCATTTAAAGCTTTTACAGTTTTTCTTGTGCAAGTATTTTTCTTCTAATTTCTCTCTCAATTGTTTTGAATGTTTGCTATCTGGAATTTTGGACTTCTTGCTTAACAGAAACAGTACACAAGTTATTCCATAGTGTCAGTAGTCCACTCTGCCCGATCATCCTCTCCCTGAGCTCAGACTAAGCCCATTGTAAGAATGCTTCTGTGTATTGAGGATCCTACACTGCCCTCCCCAGTCCTGTGCTGTTATCCTACAAGTGTTGGACACTTTTTTTTATCCTGGGACTTGTGCAATCAGCTGCCTTTTATTTCTTAACCTATTTCTATCCACGACATATGTTGTATAAAATGAAATATGTATTATTGTTGTCTGGGTGACATTTTGTAAAAACAGTCCACCTCATGAAAGAACATGCTGAAACTTGAGGATGAATTCATTTGCAGCAGTAGTCCTCTTCATTTGCTTGCTGATTTTTATCCTTCAGTGAGGTATTGGAGATGAGACAGAGGGGCTCATTGCCAATGTCTGTTCCAAAGTTTGGAAGGAGCCAGATGTGGCAGTCAGTCCTCAGAAATCATATAGGAAATTGGGTATTTCTAAAGACCATTTGTGGAGTAAAGGACCTTGTTCACTCTGTACACATTGCTGCAACGACAGGTGGATGCTGTCCATTCATCCTCTCAGCAAGGACTCAGTATGGCCGACAGGTTAGGGAAGCATGTTCTATGCATATAGTATATTATCCATTAGAGACATTAACTGGTGGAGTGTGACATGGTTTCAAAAGGATTTAGTGTAGAAGACTACCAAAACTTTGAAACTGCAGTCTGTAGTTCTTCTCTAGTAGAAATCCAGGTAGTCGTGAATAGTATAATTTCTTCTGTCCATGCATCTAATTCCCATTAAGACTCCGGGCAGGAGGGAGCAGGTCTATCAATGAGGAACAGGCCTGATTACACCAGACAGATTTTCCACATCATTTCAAGGCAAAGTTTATGAATGGCCCCTTTTTGGCAACAGGTCTAAGAGGTGCTGTCTACCTGTAAAAAAGAGGGCAATATACTGGGATTTAAGTTTTGTCACCCTTTAGGAGACACCTTTAAAATGACTGAGAACTTTGGGTTTTGCAAGTCCTAGTAAAGACAGCAGATGGCCTTTAGAGTCAGGGTGAGTTTCGATTAGGGTGTTGCCCCCTGGAGTAGAGGTGGTCCAAACAATCAGAGGGGGAGGTAGAGAATCCTTGTGAGGATTTCACTCCTGCTAGCCCTGAAGGGTTGCCTGATTTGTTCCTCTTTGAAGACAGTTGGGGGGATTTCTCTCCTTGTACATACTGGCATGGATGGCCATCACATGGGTAAGGAGAATTGTATCCAGAGACTACTTCCTTCTCTTCCACAACTTCACCTACACAGACTTTATTAAAGCTGATTTGGCATAGTGATATGTTGCTCTGAATCTAGTGCACAGGGTCCTGGGTTCAAGACTTGGCATTGATTACTGTTTAAAGGTTGGCTGGTCTGGGGCTTGGATTAAACACTCATTGGTTCTTTTGAGCTTTTTTTTTTTAAGTTGTTTCAAGTTGTACCTCCTGGTATTTAAGCCATATCTTTGAGAGGATTTCTGTCTATACACACTGAACTGAGCTGAAGAGGGGTACTGACCACAACTCTGATCTGTGATTATATAACAAGTATTCTGTTTTTTTTTGCATAGTTTTACTAGTTATTGGATATTCTAGCCATTTATCACTTTTTGTCTGCTGCATGGTTGTACTAAAATTGTCTGTCTTACAGGGCCTGTTAAATCACATTTGTTACTGTCTTTTAGCTAGTGTCACTGTGTGAAAGGTATTAACTGGAATTTTTCTCCATTTGTTAAGCATCTGTTTGTTCTGATTTCCTGGCAAGGAGTGCATCATATAACTGATTTGTTTGCAGTTAAAAGCATTCTCTGAGTCTCTTTGCTCCTTTGTTTAAAACTTTCATTTAGCGGCTCACTGCTGTTTTTCTGCTTGATAAACATTTCTGTAGTTTTCTCTGCCTAAACAGTGTAGCTAGTAGCTGTAGCAGTTTCCCGCTCTCACTCCCTTTTGGTGTCTTGTTCTTATACTTGGTGGCTTTGCAGTTGCCTGCCCCTACTGTAAATTTGATCTGGGACACTCCTGCCAGGCCAGTGTCATTAGCTCATTCTACGTAATAGAGAAAGAACATTTGAGAAGGCCAACCCCCTTAGTTTCTTAACCTTGAATTATTTTCTATTCTTCCTTTGTCTCTCTCCACTTTGCTTACAATTTATTCAGCTGCTTGCTGCTTTTACAGTGTTTGTGTTTCCTCCTCCAACTCTATTAGTTCATCTTGGTTTTTCTGTTACATGTTCTCTAAAGTATTCAATTGCATCTTCTCTGCTGGATTTGTTACTCCTGTTTTTAGCCTGTTTAAAGTTTAAATGTTGTTCTAAGCCTCTTAGTTTTGGTTTAAGCACTTGGGCTTTAGGCCTACCCCTTAGCTCTCCTTGGCCTGTCTTCCTCAGATTCTAACAAATATGGATGGGCAGTTTCATACGATTTCTCCTACCAGCCTGATTGATATGGGCATCCTGAGACAGTGTAGCAATTGCCTCATGTACATGGATGTCCCTTTCACCAGACTGGATAAGGAGAAAGTCACGGTTAGTTGTTTGTCGGGTGCCAGAATCCGCCGTATCACATGCGCATTCAGGTTTCTCAATAGCATGTACTGTTATGACTCTGTCATAGTCCATGTTGGTATGAATAACTTGAGGCATACCTCCCTGGACTATATGAAGAGAGACATGATTGAGCTCGCTGAATCTGTTCCGGGCAGATGTGTCCCTAGCCTTAAGCAGCATTCTGCCGTCACCTAGAATGATGCATACATACAAACAGAAAAATGATTGACTTTGACAATTAGCTTAGTTTCTGGTGTCATGCCAGGGGGATCCAGTGCCTGACAGCCTGGGAAGATATGATTGACAGACCACGATGCTTTGCTAGAGATGGCGTTTATCTGTCTCACTTGGGCTTCCGGCGGAAGACCCTTGAATCTCCATAGTGCCTATTTTAGGAAAAGTCATGAGGACAATACTACCAACATAAACATTTCAACAAAATGCAAATTAAAAGTCGTGCTGCTAAATGCTAGGAGTCTAAACATGAAACTGCACTCATTACAAGCATTCCTAACCCTGAAAGACGCTGACAGTTGTGCAGTCACAGAAACTTATGACTCACAGGCGACACTCCAGGTGCAGTTAACCATTGACAAGACCCCTATTCAAATTATAGCTAGCTACAGGCCCTCAAATTTGAATCAAGATGGCCGCTCCACCTATCTTGATTTCTTCAAATCTGTCAAGATTCAACCCTTTGCCCTGTTCCTGGTGACTTTAATTACCCAACCATAGACTGGAAAAACTACTAATGCCAGAACACAAATGCCCAGAGATTCCACGACTTTTATCAGTGCAAATGCTTGGAAGAGCTAGTCGATACCTCCACAAGAGGTGATAATGTCTTGGACGTTGTATTTAACCAACATAAATAACCACTGCAGCATCCCTACAGTATCATCCTCCCTGGTAAGCTCCGACCATAAAGCTGTCACTTTCGAAGTCGCCGTCTCCCATGTCCCCCTCTAGTTAGGGTCAAACAAAAAAAACTTCTCCAAGGCTGATTACAACCTCCTGAGGGATGGTATAATCAGCTTCACAGCTCCCTCCCCCACTGTAGGAACTGGCAACAATGTCCAAATCTACACCAAAGTACTGTACGAACATTTATATAGATGCATTTAGTCAGGAATACCAGACAGGACAAAATCATCCTCCGCAAGGAAGAGTAAACCTGTCTGGTGGACATCTGCAATAAATAAACTATATAACAGAAGGAAAAAAAATACTGTACAGGACCAAGAAGGAGCAGGTGCCCAATTGGAAGCAGCCTCTCCTTAGCCTGAACAAGCAAATAAGAGCACTAGTGAAATCCTGTAAAGCCAACTTTGAGTCCAAATTGGCCACATCTACTAGAGATCATCATAAAGCCTTCTTCACATATGTCCGAAGTCTCAAAGGGAGCACCCAGATCTGTTCAGAACTGGTGGTCAAGGGCATCACATACACATATGCTGTAGATATAGCCAATCTACTGGCTGACAGATTCAGCAAAAACTTCTCCCCTCTGTCCCCCCATCAGTAAATCAGGACATCCCCAGTACCTGCCCTAATCTCTAGGGAACAGGTTATCACTGCCCTCTCAAAGGCAAAAAAATACAGCCTCCATGGGACCCAATAACATCCCTGGCTGCATCCTACATGAACTCAGGCATGAACTTGCAGCACCATTAGGCACCCTATTAAACCAAAGCCTGAGTACCTGTTTTGTCCCAGCTGAGTGGAGGACAGCCACTGTCATCCCTTTACAGAAAGGTGGAACATCCACCGATCTGGCAAATTATATACCTATCAGCCTAACTAACCTGATCTGCAATGCCATGGAATGGATTGTCATGAACCTCATTAACAAGGACATTGGCAACCTCCAAACACTTGACCCCACACAGTTTGGCTTTGTCAGGGAGAGGTCATGTCTGTTAAATCTGGTTGACTTCTCAGACAGTCACCAAAGTCATGGATGAGGAGAAGAATGTGCACACCACCTACCTTGACCTAGTCAAAGCCTTCAATACTATTCCCCACTCAGGTATAGTAGATAACCTCTCGCTACTAGGCATCAATCCATATGTTACCAGATGGGTAGCAAGCTGGCTCACTGATAGAACTCACCTAATCAAAGTAGGGGAAGTCACCTCAAGCAGTGGACCCTTAACAAGCAGTGTACCCCACGTATCGGTATTGGAGCCTCTGTTATTTGGGATGTACTACTTTGAGGTGCACAAAACCAGTGGACTGTGGTTGACCAAGTTTGCAGATGACTGCAAATTGGACACAGTCATCAATTCCCCAAGTGATGTGAACGTCCTGCAAGAGGGTCTCACCTAAACAAATGACTGGTGCCACAAACATGGTCTCAAGCTGAATGCCAAAAAATACATCATCGTCCCCTTTTGGGAGAGTGACATCTTCACATATTATCACATTAACAACAATGTTCTAAGTACACAATCAGTAGTGAGGGATTTGGGCACCCAGGTTGATAGCAACCTGACTTTTGACCACTATGTTGCCTTTGTTGTACGGAAAACGTTCTACATGGCCCACCTCATAAGTAAGGGTATCTCATCCAGGGACAAAGAGGTCAACATCCCTGTATTCTTCCCTTATAAGACCAATTATTGAGTGCAATGCCCCCTTCGGCATGTACCTCGCAAAGCACATGTAGCAGCTGGAAAGACCACAGAGGTTCCTCACCAGGAGAATCCAGGGCCTGAAGCATCTGCCCTACACAGATAGGCTAAAAGCCCTGTTCCTCTACTCAGTTTCATACAGATTCCTCAGGGGTGATCTCTTTTTGGCAAATAAAGCAATCTTAGACTCCACCTTGATGGGACTGCTGCATATCCGCAAGTCGAGCTCCACTCGAGCAACCTATATGCACAACCTCAGCCTGGTCTGTAATATCAAGAGGACTTGGTGGGACAGATTTGTGTCCCAGAGACTCCCCCCATCTGTGGAATAGACTCCCTCTCCACGTCAAGCAGAGTACCTCATTATCCCGTTTTAAGCGCAACCTAGATAACTGGATGGGAAATAGAAAATTCACTCCTGGGATTCCTCCTGTGTCCCTGCTGGACAGGGGCTTTGGGAGCTGACTTGTATAAACATGGTCTACACTCTTGGCTAGGCTTATAAGGGCCTCTGGGCCAGTAGCCTAGTAACCTCTTATGATCCTGTGAACTGTGTCCCCCATACTGAGGGAAGCACTAGATCTGATGAACTAAAAGATTTTTCTTCTGAAGTATTTAGTTGCATACTGTTACAGAGCTGTGCTTTCAAGTGTATAATGCTTTTGGGTCAAGTTCTGATGTGCGATGCTCTGTGGCTAACTTGTATTCTGTAATGTAGCTTACCATCTTATCTAAAAGTTTAATAATGAAATCTTGAAAGGAAACAGACTTCCAACGACAGGCCCTAATGGTTTTTTTTGTTATGTAGTTTTCATTGTTTGAATGCGGAGTGTTATAATGGCTAAATAAATCTTTAATTTGCTGTCAGTATATCAGAAGTAACAATTCTGTTTCTCCTGAGTACATATTTTTTGTCACGGGACTTGAAACCACTCTCTGCAATACTTGTACAGTAAACTGTATTATAAGAAGACAAAACTGTGTGTACGTTTTCAGTTGTAAACAATAGCTAATTGTGTGTGTAATCCCACGTGTCATGGTATATTCTGCAGAGAAATTTCATCCAATACAGTTGTGTGGATAAAAAAGCACAAGCACCCTCACACATCTGTTTAGCATTTTTTTTAACACTAACGTGCACTGTATTTGAATAGTATTATTGTTGTGCTCTTATAAAATGAGAGGAATGTCTAGGAAAATGTATTTTAATAGTTTTATAGAGAAGTATGTGCATTGTACTTATGCTGTGAGAGACATCCCAGTATTGAGTTTAATACCTTCATTGTCACCTCACAGCAAGAGGTTCTCCCGTTCGATTCTCTGCTGGAGCGCCTTCTGTGTGGAGTCTGCAAGTCCTCCCCACGGTTGAGTGGTGTTCGAAAGACATGCGTAGGGCGTGCCTTCATTGAAGGTTGGGCGTCGAGCTGGCACCTCGGCACCGTAAAAATCTACTGCCAATCATCAGCGGACCGGAGTTCCGCTGTGGCGACCCCTAACCGGGAAAAGCCGAAAGAAGTACAACTTTGCATGCAACACAGATAAACTGCAAAACTAAATGAAAGTGGGATTATTGTGGGATTTTGGCTTTTGTGATAATATCTTAACTGCAGTAGAGAGAGCAATAATTTTTGTGGGATTCCAGTCAGAATAAGCTTTGTAAACTGACAGCTACTTTTGAAAAACTGTCGGCTGAAAGCAAATCTTTAGCTCTTGGTTCTGTTTGGAGTAAAATTAAAAGATCATCAAAAACCTAGGTATAGTTTAGGCGCAGTTTTTAAGAGTGCGTTTTTGTTGAAGCATAACATTTTAATGGAGGGGTTGATTTTTTAAATTATGAATCAACTGTTCTTTGGGTCTGTGTGCAACCATTGAATGCAAATTGCATCGCATGGCTACTACTCGAACGTTACCTTAATCAAACAGGCATATCTTTGAAAAATTGTAGAATGACCATAATTGGCCAACATAACTGAACTGCAACTTACTGTTTTAACCTGGCTATAAGAAAACTTGCTATTTCCCCAGTTTAGGGTGACCTCTGAGTTGTATATATAATTAGCAGGGGGTGGGGGGGAGCAGCTCCCCACCTGCATAAATAGTGTCTGGTGTTCACAGAACCATTCTGATGTTCTTCATCTCACATTGCTGCAGTCATAACTAGTGGGTAGTCCGCTGTCCTCTGTCGGCCCGAATACCAAAGTGTTAGGCTGGCGTCGGCCATGGTCGCTTAGATCTGACGTCAGTACGCCGTGGTACTAAAGCGCATGACCGACGTCATATCCTCAGTCTTTCTTGCCGCATGGTCCGAAGCAGAAGCAGCGTTTGCAAGTGCCGTTCGGCGTCCTGAAATTTTCATTTTCCGAAGACCAAGTTGGGCTAAGTACCCCGTTGGGGAATATTTTTGTCTTTTCTTGCCTCAGTTAAATCCGGATGTCAGAAAAAGTGAATAATTGTATTTCTTGTGGGAAACAGATACCTCATAGGGATTACCACTCTCTCTGTATTCCTTGTTTGGGGCCTGAGCACGACGTAGTCGGGTGTCGCTTTTGTGCTAAATTTAATAAGCGCACCATTAAACGTAGGTTAGATTGTGCTAGGCTTGTCTTCGGTAAGCGGTGTAATTACAATATGCCGTCGGATCCTCCGACGCCCGCTACCGCGAAGAAGCGTAAAGAGAAATCGTTGAAATCCAAGCAGGATGAGTCGTCCGTTCCGGACGCCGGTTCTTTAGAAACCACGGTGGAATCTGTGGATCCGGCCGAGGTTTCAGTTGAGTCTCAGGGGGAACCTTTAGTGTTGCAAGATGTGGCCTCTCAGGAGTCAGGTCAGGCTGAGGGGGCCTGTCAGGTTACTGTGCTCCCTTCTTTGCATAAGGTGGTTAGGCCTTCTCCCTCTGTCTCTAAAGTACCTTCAAAGGCCAGGCCTGGTTTGTCTTCCTCTGGCGTCAGTCCTAGTTCTGCAGGTTCTGTGCCTAAAAAACACATGCTTAAAATGGCAGAAGATTTGATTACCTTGATCAGAGGTTCTATGCCCCCTCCAGATAAGAGGCCTAGGGTGGAGCCAGAGGTGGAAGGATTGGAACATTCTTCAGATTATTCAGAGTCTTCGGCTGAAGACATTCAGGATTTTCCCCCTTATTCTGATTCTGACACAGAGGATTCTAGTCCTTCTGCTTCCCCTCCAGAGAATTTTTCTTTTTCAGAAACCCTGCATTCTATGAGAGAGCATTTTAAATGGGAAGGTCGGGATTTCTCAGATTCCCGAAAGAGGCTTAGGGAATTCTTGTTTTTACCACAACATAGGCCCTTGGCTATACCTCCGGTTTTGGATGTTGTACAGGATGTTTTCTCTGAGGCGTCCCTTAATCCAGACTCTTTGCCTCCTGCCCCGGTTAAGCCAGACAGGTATTACAGGGTGCCAGAGGCTCATAAATATTTGTATAAGAGCCCTAGGGCTGACCCAGAAACTATTAGTCAGGGACCTAAGGGTGTCAGGGCTTCTGTTGTAAAGAATCCAGTTCCCATGGATAAGGACTCTAGAGCTCTGGATAGGTGGGGTAAAAAAGTGTATACCTCTTCCACTCTTGCAATGAGGGCTTTAAATTGCCAGTTTCATATGCTGAAGTACCAGAATTTCCTTCTTAGTCAATTGAAATCTAAGGTGGATGCTTTAGCAGAGGGCATAGAATGTAAAGAATTACAGGATTTGGTTCATGCCTCTGATCAGGTGGGTAAGCATTCTTTGCAGTGTGGTTTTGATGCTTTGCAGGCCACTTCTAGGGTGGCTGCCACTGGATCAGTTATTCGTAGGCACGCCTGGCTTAAGGATCAGGACTTGTCAGAGCATGTTAAAGCTCGAATTTTGGATGCTCCCCTTCAGTCTGAAGTTTTGTTTGGTTCTCCTGTGGAGTCAGTCTTGAAGAAAATGGAGGACAAAGCTAAGTCTATGCAGACTGTTAAAGATTTTTTGCAGGTGCAGCCCCCTAAGTTTAGCAGAAATTGGCCTACTAAGGGATGGGCTTACCCTTCTTCTGATTTACAGTCTAGGGGCAGATCTAGACGTGGTAGGGGCAGAGCTCATGCACAGGGTTCTTTTAGGCCTAGGACGTGGAGTTCCCCTGCACAGTCTACAGGTGAGGGTAGGGGCCAGTCCTTTCGTAAACGGACCCAATGACCTGCATCTTCAGCTGCCCGATCCTTCCTGTCTGGCAGCTCCTCTAGGAGGAAAGTTGGCACTTTTCAGGCAAAATTGGCGTTTAGTCACCCAGGACAAATGGGTGTTGGATATTATAAACCGAGGCTACAAGTTTTATTTTCACACATTGCCCCCTTTCAAAGGCATGCCAGACGTTCCTCCTCAGCAAAAGGCAGAGGCTCACAAACAGATTTCTTTACTTCTTCAAATGGGAGCTATCCAGCAGGTCCCTCCATCAGAGGTGGGCCTAGGATTTTATTCTCGCCTGTTTCTTGTACCAAAGAAAGGAAACACGTGGAGGCCAATTCTGGATTTGTCTATTCTCAACACATACCTGGACATTCCAAAATTCAAAATGTTGACTTTGCAACAACTTCTACCTATGCTAGGCAAAGATCACTGGATGGTAACTCTGGATCTCAAGGAGGCTTATCTTCATATTCCTATCAGGCCAAGCTGCAGGAGATTCCCGTGTGTTCGGGCTGGGACTTCACATTTTCAGTTCTATACATTGCCATTTGGCTTATCCACTGCCCAGGGTGTTCACAAAGGTTCTGGCTCCAGTGATAGCCTTCTTACGGTTAAGAGGAATACAAATTTATCCTTATTTGGACGATTGCCTGATTCTGGCTCAAGACAAAGACAAGCTACTTCACCATCTTCAGTATGTTATGGCAGTGCTAAGGTGCCTAGGGTATTCTGTGAATGAAATAAAGTCCAGTCTAGTACCCTCTCAGGACATGTGCTTTCTGGGTGTGAGACTGAATACAGCCTCTCAGATGGCGTTTTTGACCCCGGACAAGCAAAGAAATCTTACCCTTTACTTCCAACAATTGTCTCTCCTGTCCAGGCTGACTGCAAGGACAGTCCTTCAAGCCTTGGGGTTCATGGCATCTTGTATTCTGGTGCTTCCCAATGCCAAACTGCATATGAGGAAGTTACAATGGTATCTCAAAAGTGTATGGACTCAGCACTGCCACGATTTGGACACTGTCATTTAGATAATACCTTGCATTCAGAAGGAATTTTTGTGGTGGGCTCAGGAATGTCACCTAAACAAGGGACTCTCTGTGACCCGACCAGAGGCGAGTCAGATCTTAACGACAGATGCCTCGGACAAGGCTTGGGGCACACCAATGGAAAATGGGTTCAAGACACGTGGCCTGCCAGACTTCAACATTTGCATATCAACATGAAGGAGATGTTAGCAGTCCAATTTGCATTGATGGCCTTCAAGGATCTACTTCACCCAGGACAAGTGTTGATTCAAACAGACAACACAACTGTCATGTGGTACATCAACAAGCAAGGGGGAACCCATTCGTACCCACTTTGCAGGCAAGCTATGATTTTGTGGGAGACTGCTCTCAGTTTGCACCTCACTCTTCAGGCAAGGTTTCTGCCAGGAGCACAGAACTCCTTAGCGGATGTTTTGAGCAGACAGATGGTGGATCCCCACGAGTGGAAATTGGATCCTCATGTATTTCGACAGTTGACAGTGTTTTGGGGGACTCCAGACATACATCTGTTCGCTTCTCCAATGAATTTCCAGCTGCCAAAGTTTTGCACAAAGATGTTTCATCCGAAAGCTTGGAAAGTGGATGCTCTTTCATTCAATTGGAACAATCTTCACGTCTATGCCTTTCCTCCTCTGCCTCTCCTTCCCAAGGTGCTCTTGAAGGTCAGACAGGACAATCCCTCCATGATTCTTATAGCTCCAGATTGGCCACGTCAGCACTGGTACCCTCTGCTGAGGAGTTTAGTACGGGAGCCTCCTTGGCCTTTGCCAGCAAGTCCACACCTTTTGACCCAGGCAGGCAATCATTTCATCAATGTCAAGATACAGTCCCTGCATCTGGCAGCCTGGCATATTCGGTTCTAGACCCTGGAGGGTCGCAGCTTCCTCAACAAGTTTTGAATGTTATTTTGGAGGCCAGACGGCCTAGTACAAGGAAGGTTTATGCTGATAAATGGAGGAGATTTTTTCTTTGGAGCAAAGCAAAGTGCTTTGATGTTTCAGTACCTAATTTGAGTGTTTCACTTCAGTATCTTACAGAATTACTAGACAAAGGTTTGTCTTTCTCCTCTGTAAAAGTTCATGCTGCAGCCATTTCTGCTCACTATGACTGTGACCCACCTTTATTCTCTCATCCTTTGTTCAAGCAATTTCTTAGAGGGGCAAAGAACATAAGACCGCCACGTAGAGCTCCTACTCCTTCCTGGGATCTCAATTTTGTGTTGGAGAAACTCACTTTATCTCCTTTTGAACCTGCAGCTACAGCTGAGTTGAAGTTTTGTCTTGGAAGACAGCTTTTTTGTTGGCCATTACGTCTGCTAGAAGGGTATCTGAATTACAGGCTCTAATGGCAGTTGAACCCTTCCTAATTTTTCATAAGGACAGGGTCTCTTTGCACTAACCCTACTTTCATGCCTAAAGTGGTTTCAAATGTGGCCTTGAACCAGTCTATTCATTTGCCTACTTTTATGCTGATCCCCAAAATAAAGGGGAAAAGATTTTGCACTCTTTGGATATTCACAGGCAGTTGCGTTATTATTTGAGCAGAACTAAAGGGTTCAGACAGTCTCAACAGTTGTTTGTTTCTTTTGCTTTGGGTTCTCAGGGGAAACCTGTTTCTAAACAAACTATTTCTAAGTGGATTGGCCATTGTATTGCTTTTTGTTATTCTCATCATGGCAAGGAGATTCCGGCTGGAATCAGACCTCATTCCACTAGGGCTACTGCCACTTCTACTGCTTTTTTAAGGGGTGTAGCTACTAAAGATATTTTGGAGGCAGCTACTTGGAGTTCAGTGCACACTTTTTCTAAACATTACCATCTCCCACTTTACTCTAAATCTAGGGCTGGGTTTGCCACTGCAGTTTTACAGGGCATGTTAGCAGCTCCCAATGCTTTATAATTTTGCCATCCTCCCTTTACCTTAGCTTTGGGATTCTACCCACTAGTTATGACTGCAGCAATGTGAGATGAAGAACATAGTACAGTTTTGTACCTACCATAAATGTAGATGTTCGAAGATCCACATTGCTGCAGTCCAATTTACCCTCCCTCCTTCCCCACTGTGGTTTGGGGTGGTTGTGTGTTTTGGGTTGTAAATATTGTTTGTACATGAGTGGTTGGATGTTTCTCTGTGTTTTGGTTATGGCCTTTCTTTTAGGGCCTTCTGACATCTGGGGCAAGAAAGACTGAGGATATGACGTCGGTCATGCGCTTTAGTACCACGGCATACTGACGTCAGATCTAAGCGACCATGACCGACGCCAGCCTAACACTTTGGTATTCGGGCCGACCGAGGACAGCGGACTACCCACTAGTTATGACTGCAGCAATGTGGATCTTCGAACATCTACATTTATGGTAGGTACAAAACTGTACTTTGTGTGGGGTGGGGGGTGTCCCCTGCTAATTATATTTACCAACTCTGAGGTCAAACTAAATTGGGGAAAGGGCAGGTTGTATTTACAGCTAAGTTATCAGTAAGTACGTAGTACCTTGCGGTTCTGTTAGGTTGGCCAGCTGTGGCCATTTGTCTTTATTTCCGAATATATGCCTGTTCAGTTAATGTAACGTTCAAGTAATAGCTGTTTAATTTAATTTGCATTTATAGGTTTATAGGTGTGTACTAGGCTAATGGCCCTGGAATCTTTACAAGCCTAACCCCCAAAAATTGCCCAGGCACCATGCCATCCGATGTTAGTTCACAGTGCCCCTATCCAGTAGGGCAACTGGAATGATCCCTGGGGTGAACTTTGTTACCCATCCACTCAAGATTTCTCTTGAAGAGGGCCAGCGAGGTGCTCTGCTTGACATGAATAAGAAGCTTATTCCAGAATATGGGCAGTCTCTGGGAGATTAACTTGTCCCTCCAACATGTTCTTTTAATTGTGGTAATGAGGTTGTGATCTCTGGAGTGTGTGGCACGGGGGGATTGGTATTTCTTTAGGTGCAGCATTTCAAGTAGGGCTGGGTCGGATATGGCTTTGTAAGTCAAGCAGAGATCACCTCTAAGTAGACTATAAAAGACTGAGAACAGCTGAAGTTTCTTGAGTCTGTCCATGTAGGACATGTGTTTAAGCCATAGGATCCTTTTTTTGAGGTACTTTTGTGGTTTCCCCAGCTGTTGTAATTGGTTTCAGAGTGGCCTTTTTGTAGAATGTCTGCATCACTTGGGGAGTTGATAATGACTCCTAGATTGCAGTCATCAGCGAACCTGGTCAACCAAAGTCCTTTTGTGTTGGTTCATAGGTAGGTACTAGGCTATCGGCCCAGGGGCCTATACAAGCCCAGCTAAAAAGGTACCCTGGCTTTTGCCACCCAAGAAAATTATTTTCCTGTGCCACTGTCGAGCAGAGCCACAGAGGTGATCCCCGGGGTGAATTTCCTATTTCCCATCCAATCATAAATATTTTTCTTGAAGAGTGCTAATGAGGAGCTTTGTTTGATATAGATAGGTAGTTTATTCCAGAGTAATGGAAGCCTCTGGGACAGGAATCTATCCCTCCGGCATGTTCTGTTTATTGTGGTGACAAGGTTTAGGTCCCTAGTGGGTGTAGCTCGGAGGGATTGGGATTTCTTTAAGTGGAGCATGTCCAACAGCTCTGGGTTTGACGTAGCTTTTTATGTTAGGCAGAGATCACCTCTGAGTAGGCGATATGCGACAGAGTAAAGCTGGAGTTTTTTGAGACGGTCTGCATAGGGCATCTGTTTGAGGCCAGTAATCCTCTTTGTGAGGTATTTCTGCAGCCTTTCCAGTTGTTGTAGATGTCTTGTGAGGTACATAACAAAAGGGGCGTTGTACTCTATAATGGGTCTAATGAGTAGAGGGGAACAATGACCTCTTTCTTTCTGGATGAGAAACCTTTTGTGATGAGGTGTGCCACGTAGAAGGATTTTCTGACTACTGTGATGATGTGATTATCAAAGGAGAGACTATTGTCCACCTGTGTCCCAAAGTCTCTTATCACACTTTCGGTGTTATGTATACTGCCGCCTATGTTGTAGTTCATGGGTACAGAGTTTTTACCAAAGGTGATGACAATGCACTTTTTGGCATTGAGCTTGAGGCCATGGCTGTGACACCAGGCATCTGTCTCAGTGAGGCCCTTTTGTAGGATGTCCACATCGTTAGGAGTTTCGATTATGGCTCCTATTTTGCAGTCATCTGTGAACTTTGTTAGCCAAAGACCTTCTGTGTTAGCCTGTACTTCAGAGAAGTAGATACCAAACAGGAGAGGACCCAGGACTGAACCCTGTGGTACTCCACTTGTCACTGGTCTGAAGTTGGATTTGAAGTCTGCTACTTTCACGGTGTGGGTTCTGTCAGTGAGCCAGTTGCAACCCATCTTGTGACATAGGGATTTATACCTAGTTTAGTGAGTTTATCTATAATTCCAGAGTGGAGGATGGTGTTGAAAGCCTTGGCAAGATCTAGATAGGCTGTGTGAGCCACCTTACTCTTGTCTACAGCTTTGGTGACTTCTTCAAAGAAGTCTATCAGGTTTAGGAGACATGATCTGCCTTTTACAAACCCGAACTGAGTGGGGTCCAGAGTTTGGAGATTACCAATGTCTTTGTTTATAAGTTCCATGATGATATGTTCCATGACCTTGCATACCAGGCTCGTCAGGCTAATGGGGCTGTAGTTCCCGGGGTCCGTGGTGGCTCCCCCCCCTTGTGGAGTGGGATAGCCGTCGCTGTGCGCCATTCAGCAGGCACAAATCCTGAGGTGGGGTTATGATTGAACATGGTACTTAGGTGGGGTGCCACTTCGTTCTGTAGTTCGTGTGGAACACAGCCTGGGATATTGTCTGGTCCCATGAATGCTGTGTTCTTGGCTTTGGAGAGTCTGTTTTTTACCTGTGCAGCCATGATTACAGGAACTTTGCATTCTTCCGGTATAGAGATGGGCTCTTTAGGGGGTGGGGGGGTAAAGTTAGCACTGAACCTATCTGCCAGGATGTTGGCAATATCAGTTGGGTCTGTATATTTAGTGCCATTGTGCTGTAACTCAGAGCAAATTTGAGTGTTGCCATTCAGATTCTTGACATAGCTATAGAATGCTTTGTGGTTGTCTTTAGAATCAGTGGTGATTTTGTTTTTGTAACTAGCTTTGGAGGATTTTATCAGGGATCACAGGTTCTTACTGAGGCTGACCAGGGAGCTCCTCCACTCATGGGATTTTACTCTCTTTTGCAACAGTTTCTTCCTTCTGTTGTACAGTTTGTTTATGACAGGGGACCACCAGATTGGCTTCCTTTTTTTGGAGGATAGCATCTTGGTTTTGTTTGGGATAGCATGATCCATGCACTTATGTAAGTGCCTATAAAGTGCAATTGTGTGGGATTCTGTAGTCGTAACTGTATTGTCCATCTGCATGAGTGTCATGAAGTTCACCACTTCTGTCTTAAGAAGCATGAAGTTGGCTTTGGAGAAATTTTTTACCATGGTTTCCTTAATGGGGGATGGGGGCAGGATGTGGATATCTAGGGTAATTAGCATATGGTCGGATCGGACCAATGAGGCATTGACTTCAGGGGTGTGTGTGTCACTCATATTGGTAATGACTAGATCTAGGATATTGTTGCCCCTGGTGGAGGTGTGGATAAGTTGATCCAGGGCATTGGAGTTTATGAATTCCAGAAAGCGTTGAGTGTTGAGCGAAGGAGTTGGTACATGAGTAGTTTTCCCAGTTAATGGTGGGGTAGTTGAAATCGCCCATTATTAAGGTGTTTGGTTGAACCCTAATATTTTCCAGTACATCAAGAAAAGAAGAGTGGGAATCCTGGGGCATGGTGGGTGATCTGTAGCAAGCTACAATTTGGATTGCAGTCTTGCCCAGAGTTAGTTGCACTTGGATAACCTCTGCTGCATTATGCTGAGCAACTAGCCTGGAGGTGTGGATATCCTTAATGAATATGGACACACCTCCGCCTTTGGTGTTCCAGTCCAGGTTACATGGCTGAAAAGTGTGATATGAGTTATAGCCTGGGAGTGCTCTCTGGAGCCTTGAACCATGTCTCAGTCATTGCACAGATATCGATGTTCTCCATTTTAAGGAGCGCCTCGAGTGAGTGCATTTTGAGATTTAGACTTCTAGCATTGAGTAGCATCACCCTCAGTTTTTGCTTGCCTGTTCCTGTTACAGTGGTGAATTTGTCATTTGAACCTTGCCTAAAAAAGGCACTATAGGTGTGGCAAGAACCTTAGCCAGTATCCGGAATCCCAGGGGTGACAAGTGCAGGCCATCTCTGGCAAAGCATCATGGTCTGTCGACCATATGATCCCAGGCAGACAGATACTGGATCCCTTTAGAATGGCACCAGAAGCTTAGCCAATTGTTGAAGTCAATCATTTTGCCCTTGTACTGCGGCATCATTCTGGGTGATGGCAGAATGCTACTCAGGGCTAGGGTCATACCTGCCTGGGCTACAAGATCGGAGAGCTCTTCCATGTCTCTTTTCATGTAGTCCAGGGAGGTACGTCTCAGGTCGTTCACACCAACATGGACAATGACAGTCATATTTGTACTTGTTGTGGAGTGACCTGAGTGCGTGGGTTATGTGGCAGATCCTGGCACCCGACAGGCTGCCGACAGTAACCTTCGCCTTGTTTAGCCTGGTGAGTGGGACATCAGTGTGCCTGACTATAGAGTCACCTATGACTAGTGTGTTGGGTACATTGTTTTGCCTTATTGGCTGTGGTTGAGTGGCACACTGAGTCTGCGGGCTATGTGTCATTTGGGTTGTGTTGGGGGCTGGAGGTTGCTTGGATTTCTGCTTTGGATGTCTCTGTTGCTTGAGCAGATTATTATTGAGAGCCTCCGCAAATCTTTTTGTGTTTCTGTGTGTGGATTTTGGTGGTGTAGATTTAGTGAGACTATGTGATGAGTGTGGTGTGGTGCAAGTGTTTACCTTCTCCTCTTGACTGTCAAGTTCAGTCTTGATTGGAGAGAGCTTTACCTCCAGTTTGACTAGATAAGTGCATCTCTCACAGGTTGTAGTGTTGGGTGGTAGGAGGAGAGGGTTGTCTGTGTACATGAGGCAATTTCTACATTGCTCCAGGATGCCCAGATTCATCAGATAGACAGGAGAGGACACTGGGAGCTGACCCTTGGACATGCCTGAATAAAAAAACTGTTTTCCTCTAGATAAGAGAGGAAAGTGAGTACAAGAGTTGTTTTTCTCTAAGCAAGTGAGGAAAGTACCAAAACTGTTTTCCTCTAGGTAATGAGGAAGGTTGAGTGCTGTAGCAATTAGCAGGTTATTTAGTGCTTACAAGTTCTGAACAAGTGCTGATCACAAATAAGCAAATTCAAGTGCTAAAACTAAGAATCTGTATCTGGACTAGACTAGTTACAGGAAAGGGGGGAACAAGTGCAAATGCGGGCTTTTAAATCAGAAAGTTGTGAGAGATGGAAAAACTGCCCATACGGCCATTAACTACAATGTCTGGGCCAGAACCACTCCTTATGTGGTAGATAGGTTACCTAGTGCTTACCACTCCCACTGATAAGCTAGAAGGCTTCCCTCGGCTCAGAAGCTTACATACAATCCTGGATACAGCAAATATATTTATATATATATATATATATATATATATATATATATATATATATATATATATATAAAAACTATACAGTGAAGCAAAAATAACAGTGCACAACTCTGACGTCAGCCAGCAATGATATAAAATTAGTCAAACAACAATTACCAGTACACAACTCTGAAGTGCCAGAAAAATATACTCAGCTCTGTATATCTCCAGATAGTTTGAAGAGCACTCTGTCAGGACACAGGAATGCTCCAGCAGTGTTGGCTTGGACTTCTGAGAAGTAGATGCCAAACAAGAGAGGGCCCAGGACTAAGCCCCATGGGACTTCACTCGTGACTGGTCAACAGTCTGACATGGAATCCGCAACTTTCACTCTGTGGGTCCTGTCTGTGAGCCACTTTGCAGCCCACCTAGTGATGTAAGGATTGTTACCTAGTTTGGTGAGTTTATCAATGATACCTGAGTGGGGAATGGTATCAAAGCCTTGGCCAGGTTGAGGTAGGCTTGTATGCACTGCTTTACCTTCATCCACAGCCTTGGTAACTGCCTCGAAGAAGTCAACCATTTTCAGCAGGCAGGATCTCCCTTTGACATAGCCAAGCTGTGTGGGGTCAAGAGTTTGGATATTGCCTATATCTTTAAGCAGGTCTGTGATGATGCGCTCCATAGCTTTGTATACCAGACTTGTCAGGCTAATGTGGTGATAGTTCCCAGGGTCTGTAGTTGCTCCCCCTTTATGAAGCGGGATGATTTGTAGCAGAGTGCCAT
Source organism: Protopterus annectens (assembly GCF_019279795.1). Classification (NCBI taxonomy): domain Eukaryota; kingdom Metazoa; phylum Chordata; order Ceratodontiformes; family Protopteridae; genus Protopterus; species Protopterus annectens. The sequence continues at coordinate 576,797,402 of NC_056736.1, forward strand.
TCGCTAGGGACATAGCCTGAGGTAAGGCTGTGATTGAACAGGGCACACAGATGTGGTGCCAATTCGTTTTGTAGCTCATGTAGGACGGAGCCAGGGATATTGTCAGGTCCCATGGATGCAGTATTCTTGGCTTTGGACAATGCAGTGTTTACCTGTGCCGCAGAAATGGTGGGTACCAGGCTTTCTTCTTCTATTGGCACTGAATCTGTCTGCCAGTATGTTGACTATATCTGTTGGCTCAGTATAGGAGGTGCCTTCTGTTGTAGACTTTATTGATGGCTGTGGACCACCAGATTGGCTCCCCCCCCCCCTTTTTTTTTTTGGAGAGTGTCTTGGTTCTATTTGTGTACATGCTTGTACAGTGCATTGGTGTATGATTTGGCACTCATGCAGCTATTTTCCATTGGCATGGATGCCGAGAGTTCAGCCACGTCTGTTTTTAGGAGCCCAAAGTTGTTTTTTCAGGGTGGTCATCTTAGCAGGGTGTGTAGGTGAGATGGAGATTTCCATGGTGATCAGTTTGTGGTCAGATTTAACCAGGGAGGAATTGACTATAGGTGTAAAGCAATGGTCTCCCATGTTGGTGATATTCAGGTCGAGGATGTTGCTTCCTCTAGCGGCGGTCAGAATGAGCTGGACCAGGGCATTGGAGTTGATAAAATCCAGAAAGCGTTGTGCCTGTACATCGGTACTGGAATAGTTTTCCCAGTTGATAGAAGGGTAGTTGAAGTCACCCAGTATGAGAGTATTGGGTTGGACCTTGATAGATTCCAGGGTGCTGGGACATGTTTGGGGTTCTGTAGCAGGCTATGACTTGTATCGCTGTCTTACTCAGTGTTAGTTGTACCTGAAGTATCTCGGATGCATTGTGCTGGGATAGCAGTCTAGAGGTGTGCGTATCCTTTTAGAATATGGAGACACCACAGCCTTTGGAGCTTCCGGCCGTATTCTGGGGCCGAAAGGTATGGAATAAGTTGTAGCCTGGGAGCACAGGGGTGCTTTCTGACTCTTTAAATCAGGTCTCTAATAAAGCACAAATGTCGACATTCTCCATTTTGAGGAGAGATTCGAGTTGCATCTTGAGATTTAAACTTCTAGCACTGAGCAGCATGATTCTCAGATTGCATTTGTTTGCAGCTGTTATGGTGGAATTTTGGTCTTTGGAACACTGCCTAAAAAGGCACTATAGGGGTGGCAAGAGCCTTAGCCAGTACCCGGAATCCCAGTGGTGACAGATGTAGTCCGTCTCTGGCAAAGCATTGATGTCTGTTGGGCATGTCATTTCCTGGCAGACAGATACTGGATCCCCTTAGATTGACAACAGAAACTTAGCCAGTTGTTGAAGTCAATCATTTCTGCTCGTACTGCGGTATCATTTTGGGTGACGGTAGAATACTGCTCAAGGCTCGGGTCATACCTGCCTGGGCCACATAATCCGAAAGTTCCATCACATTTCTTTTTCATGTAGTTCAGGGAGTTACGTCTAAGGTCATTCACACCCACATGGACAATGAGTTGTATTTGAACTTGTGGAGTGACCTAAGTGCATCTGTTATGTGGCGGATCCTAGCACCTGATAGACAACTGTCACCTTCTCCTTGTTCAACCTAGTGAGTGGGACATTTCCCAGTGTGCTAATCATAAGAGACTAAGTGTTTTGCCATAAAGGGTTGGGTTGAGGGGCACACACTGGTGGTGAGCCATGTGTTCTGGGGTTGGTGTTGTGGTAGTAGAGTGCATCTCTGTATGGCTACATTTTTTGAGTGCCTCCATGAAGGTGGGTGTATGGTTTGTTTCTATGTGTGGGTTGTGATGGTTGGTGTTTTGGAGGGCTGCGTGTTCTATATATTGAGTTGCAGGTGTTGACCTTCTCTTGACCTGTTAGTCCGGTCTTGGTTGGAACGTGCATTGCTTCCAGTTTGGTGATGTAAGTGCATCTCAAACAGGTATGAGTGTTGGGAGGTAAGAGGAGAGGGTTGTCTTTGTACATTAGACAGTTGCCGCACTGTCTCAGAATGCCCAAGTGCACCAGGTTAGCAGGAAAAGGCACACAAAATTGCCCTACTGTCATACCAGGAGGGGTGGTCATAACTAAGTACTGGTGCTGTTACTGTGTAGGAACAGCTGTTGCTGATAGCGCCTAAGTGTGCTACAATAAATTCTAGAAAAGCCTGTTCAATTAGCTTAATCGGCTAGCACTTTAAATGCAAGAAGTAAAAGAACAAGCACCTTCTAAAGGGAAAATATGAAGTGCAGACTTTCTGGCACTGGTAATAGTGTACCTCAGCTGAGCGACGCTGCGCAAACACGGCCTTTTAAACCACAAAGTTGAAGGAGATGGAAAAAATGCCCAGCGGCCAGTAAACTACAATTTCTGGACCAGAAGCCATTCCTCTTGTGGTAGATAGGCTACCTAGTGCTTACCACTCCCACTGATAAGCTTGAAGGCTTCCTTCCAACACAGAAAGGTCTGGGCGGCTCAAAACTTACAAAACAGTCCTGGATACAGCAAGTCTGTATCTGGACTAGACTAGTTACAGGAAAGGTGGGAAACAAGCTTAGACCTTTTTTTTCAGAAAAGCAGTTAAAACTGTAGCAAAAACACTTTGGTGGAAGTTAGCACACTTGTAGCAATATTAAGACAATTACAGTTTAAATAAATGCAGATAAATTAAAAACAGCTCCAGAGAGCAGTGAATTATGAAAAAATCAAAAATGGAGGCACTAAGTGCAGAGTACGAGCACTTGAACACTTAAGAGCACACAGAATAGCAAACTAAGGTAGTAAGGTAGAAGACAGTTAAGTAAGAGCAGCTGAAGAAAGTATAAATTTTTTGTTGTTGTTGTTGAGAGGGAGGGATGAGAGCAGATTGAGACTATAGGGGTTGTCCTTCCCCAAGTGCTCTCTGTACACAGCAGAAGAGATGGGACTGGTAGGAGTGTCTGAAATCAAAATATGATATCACTGTACTCAGTTGAGTGAGCAAATGAGATGGGCCCAGGAGGAGTGTCCAAAAACAAATGTGCAGCAGGGGCGGGCAATTCCAAAGCCACCAAGATTAACACCTTAACAAGAACAGAGAGGAGAACTAACTGCAGAAAGATAGAGAGACCACAATATTCAGTTAATGTTCAATGAAACAAATAACTAACTTTAATGCTAAGTGCAGAAAAAGTATAATTAAATCAGCTTTTGTGTCTAATTGATTTTCACAGGTAAATCACAGCAGCCAACAGCTCAATCTCTGAACATAAAGTGTTCCTTTTACACACCAAGGTAGGAACACAGTCCAAAGCTGTTTTTATAGATAATTATGGCAGCAACATTCCTGAGAATTTCTTGAGAAATCATACAGATTTAATGAGCAAATGAGAATAGGCTGTCTGAAAATGCTGAACAGTTAATTGTCTGTGCTGTTCTGTATAGGCTTGTGGCAGACAGAGCATTTTAGCTCCATGTATTGTCGAGTGGCCTCTGAAAGACATGTGTGAATGGGCACGCCTTCGCTGAAGGTTGGGCGTCGGGCTGGCAGCTCGGCACCATAAAAATCTACTGACAATCATTAGCGGACCGGAGTTCCGCTGTGGCGACCCCTAACCGTGAAAAAGCCGAAAAGACAAACAACAACAACATTACTGCCTTTACTGCAAGTGTTAGACTTGGGCTTTGTGTAGTGGATAGTTTGGTGTTAGCTACTCTTGCTCCTAAATCTTTTGTTGATGGTGTCGCAGTTGTGTTGCCTCACCGTGCACGTTTCTCCATTTCACTTCTCAGTTGGGATGCCTTCTGGGGGGGGGGGCTTCAAATCTTTCCTGTGCATATTGTTTTTTGCCAGATGCCCCATTTGACTTTACATTTGAAATACAGTGCCTCAGATGGATTGGTGGTCCTTCCATGTTTCTTTAGTTGTGTGTGATCATCCACTGTTAGAATTAGTAACAGATTTTTTTAGAGACATGGGTTAAAGTAGGTTCACAGCTGATTCTCAACTGTCAAGCAGTAATTGGTCAGAACTCTGCCAAAAGTATGACATTCATGCTTGCAGATATAGCTTGTCTGTGTCCATTGGGAGGCCTATAGCCAGCGGTGGACTGTTGAACCATACATTCTCTTGATCTTCAGCAAATACAGTTCAGTAGGATGTAGTCCGAGTACTGCAGTGCCCAAATATCACACAAACCAGGGTATTTATGTTGCCCGTTGAGCTCACTTTTCCTGTAGTCTCCCAAGTTCCTGGTATACTTAAAAAAAAAAAAAAATTGTCACAAGGACTAGGAACGGTGTAAAGAGAGGCATTAGTTTCTTATATTTCATTTGACACCATATACATGACCTGTATCACAGGCTGTAATTTGTATCTTAGTTAATCAAAACATCTTCAGGTCAATAAGTAGAAGGTAGTATTAGCTAGATGGGCTGTCCAGATCTTGGCCCCACTTTTTAGTGTATGCTGCCATTATGGAGGGTGGGCTCCAATACAGGAGCTAGATCTGTAAGAAGCAGGTATCTCTTCAATAATACTCATTTTTCACTTTCTAATGGTTTTGGTATAGTTAGTGTCTCCAATTTTTGAAAACCATTGTGCATTGTAGAGAAGTTCTTTAGAGGTGTTGCAGACCGTTATGAGACTGGGGTTTATACTGACAGCCTGTTGAACTCTCTAGTTGCCAAGTAAAGTTTCAGTGGTCAGTAGTAGGGTAACTGCCCCTGGAGGATATTTTGAGACTCAAACCCTGCACCTTGTGTTTGTAGGCAAACACCTTAGCCATTATGCCAACACCCAACCTTAGTCCTAATGCCTGCATATCTTTGCCTCTGTGTTATGGAGGATGGACATGCTCTTTCCATTCTGTTACTGAAAGTACATTATTTCAGCTACAAATTGTGCCTTTATCTGCCACACAGAGCCAAATGGGAGATGAAAGCCTACTAGATTAAGGCTATGTGCTTGGGTTAATACCTTCACCTTCCCCTGTCAAATCTTTAATTAAAAACATCTGCTTTCTCTTCGCCATGCTTATTCTGTTTGTCATGATAAAGATGAGGTCTCTGGTTTCTTTGAGCACCAGTTTCGTATTGTGTGTTTTGGTATCTGTCATCTAGATTCTGACAACGAGATATGTAAATACTTTAGTGTCACAACATGTCAGATTAGCATAACAACTTAGTCCTGCATAAACCACTATAAAACGTTCGTCTAAAAGAAAGAGACCAGTGATTTGGGTTTAAGACAGAACTATTGGACCAGATACTATCTTACAGAAGTTGTCACTTTCCAAGTTGAGTTATGCCCCCCCCCCCAAGACCTAGAGAAGAGAAGAAGAATGGAGAGCTTCTCATTGGAGTAGGAGCTGAAGATGTAGATCATATTGATAATTGCTTTTGCTTGAGCTGTATGAGTTGTATCCTGTTAATTTATAAAAGGTGGACAGCTTCCAAAGCTTCAGGGCACTTTGCACTCCCCCAACCCATTAGACTGCTTGAGCTGACTAAAAGACAAGCTTGTGCGCGAAGCCCGTCAGATCTTTCCTCCCCCCTAAGAGAGTGCTCCACTGTGGGTGTTAGAGATACACTGGTCTGCTTGTGTTTTTCTCTTGCTGGTTATATAAGGTTCCTGTGGGGAATAACTTACAAATTTAGTTATAAATTTGTTTTCTTATTCAGGAAAGCATTTGACTAATTAGGAATGTGTTTGACTGTCAAATGACCTTTACGTGTAAAATGGTAGTGTGCTTTAACGTCTAATACTTTATTTTACTTCCAAAGAAACTATTACAGTTTATCTTCCCTCAAAATAATTTGTAATCTTTTTGAGTAGTAAATTGCTTTTAAATTTTTTACCATCATGTGATGCTTAACTTACCTGGGAAAGAGGTGCCATTCTAAGCTTGACCATGGAACAAACCACTGATCTCATGGTTGGCCATTGCATATATAATGAGAGAAAAATTTGTTTACTGGGGTGCACTGATCTCTGTGTACCATTTGTGGGCATGACCTGGATGAATAGGATCATGTAAATGAATAAAACATTTACAGATACAAGGATATGCTAAAAACAAATGTAGCATATGTACAGAAATGTACATTTTGTTCAAGAAGCCGTTTACAGTGTCAACGTGGATAGAAAATTTGAATAAATGCTTAGCAGAGCTTTACGGGTAAGATGTAGGCAAAGTAACAGTTTATGCAGCATATTATTGGAGAGCTATGAAGACATTAGAAGAGGCAAGTGAGAATAGTTATAGGGAGAAGACTGGTGAGAAGAGGCGTGTTTTCTTACAGCCACACAAGGGTGGGACTAAACAGCCTTTGATATCGCAACAGGTTAGCAGTTTGCCTTGGCCCTGGAGGTGGGGGGTGACTTTGCTGTGACCAAGGTTTTCTCCTCTGACCATTCATTTTCCCAGATCCAACTGGTGTTGTCCATATGAACACTGTAGACTGGAGGTTAATAAAGTCCTGTTTTGCTGCTGGTATTCCCAGAGTGGGCATGGGAGAATCTCTCTTGTTGGCTGTGAGAGAGAAGGGGTAGGGAAGGTGCTTCTGCTTAGCCAGAATGTTGTACCAAAACATTTTCCTTAACTTTCCTGTCTAAAAGAAACAAGTAAATGTTTGTCTTCTGCACAATTTCCACTGGACAGTAGTAGTTTTATTAGATCTGGCTCCTGGTCTTGTATAGGCCTTTGTCCTTTTTTAGAAATATGATGGTACAAATGCATGTTTTTATCCTCAGACTTCTGATTCAGGTTCTGAGCAGAGCATTTTTCAGAATATCCCTGTGAAGGATTCTTATTCTGACACTTTCCAGAATGTGCCAGTGTTCTCAGTTGGATAACTTGAGTTTTCTCAGTCTCTCAAAGTACTGTGAGCTGTTACAACTGGAATTCTCAGAACCTTCAATAAACCATGTCTTTCACTGTCTGTGGTTAATTCTAATCCTTCATCTTCAGACAAGGGTGGTAAAATTGGCAAAGTTTGGGGGTAAAGTATATGCTTCTGCAACTTTAAGAACAAGACTGAAAGTTTATTCTAACTGTGAAATTGACTGGTTTCACAAAAGGGAAATGCAAATAAAAAAGCAACGAGGCCCAAACAACTTCAAGTGGTCCAAGCTGCACAACACAAACTGAAATTTAATGATAAAACAAAGTAGGTAAGCACTTTCACGTTCCAACACAACGCTTCATCAGATCTAAAAACACTGTTGAAATGTATGATTGTTTTTCTGTGCTTTAGTGTATATATGCAGTGAAACAGCCAATAGAACAAGTGAGCACATAAGGAGACAAATTACATTAAAGTAACAGTTTCCTTCATTCTACAGATAATTTAAGGGGGGCAGAACCATTTAAATGTGGAATACTGTCTGCTTGCAGTCTCAAAATCCAAAGCAGTTCTGTTCTTTCAGTGTATCTTATGTCACCCCCCCATTGATATATATATATATATATATATATATATATATATATATATATATATATATATATATATACATTGCAGCACTTTAAAAGAAAAACTGTGTCCAACATGTTCCATGATATGTTTGGCTAGGGCATTCTTATTATTCTTTTTCTTTATATCATAGGATGTCTAAGTATCTTTCAATTTCTTATTTGTTTTTCTGACATAAAAACTGGGACATGAGTCACATGTACTTTGGCCGGCTAACATCTACCTGAAATCAGCTTGGACGTATAAGTGAATTTAAGTACACTTTTATCTGCTCTTTTGCATATAATACTGTATTTAATTTATTTATTTGTGTTTTTTACTGAATATTAACTCAACTGAAGTTGTGGCTGTCTCTCTACAGAGTACTTTTTTAGAATTTCTGTGTAGCCATTGATAGCAGTGGGGGTAGTTTCAGCTCATCACTGACATTCTGTCTTGCCTTATATAAGTGGTACATTTTGAGTCATCTCTGCTTAATATCAGAGCTTTTGCCGGCTAACATCTACCTGAAATCAACTGGATGTATAACTTAAGTACACTTTTATCTGCTCTTTTGCATATAGTTGTTGTTGTTGTGCCTTTCGGCTTTTCCTGGTTAGGGGTCGCCACAGCGGAACTCCGGTCCGCTAATGATTGGCAGCTGATTTTTACATGCTGAGTTGCCAGCCCTGATGCAGAAACTTCAACGAAGGTACGCCCATTAACGCATGTCTCCACGCAGAAGACGCTCTAGCTGAGAGTCGAACCGCACAGCGTCTTACTGCACTTTTGCATATAGTACTGTATTTAATTTATTTATTTGTGTTTTTCACTGAATATTAACTCAACTGAAATTGTGGCTGTCTCTCTACAGTTAATTCCCCACCCACCCTCCCTGTTCTTGTTTTGGTGTTAATGTTGGTGGCTTTGAAATTGCCCGCCCCTCTTGTAAATTTGTATTTGGATACTCCTTCTGGGCCCATCTCATTTGCTCACTCAACTGAGTGCAGTGAGATCATCTTCAGATTACAGGCACTCCTGCTGTGTACAAAGAGAGCGTTTGGGAAGGACAACCTCTGTAGCCTCTTAATCCTGCTCTATTCCCTCCCTAAAAAAAAAAAAATATATATATATATATATATATATATATATATATATATATTATTCAGCTGCTCTTACTGTAACAGTCTTAGTTGCTCTTCTGCATGCTGTTATCTGTTCATTCGCTCTTACTGTGCATTTATTACTGCTTGTTAGTAGCCTTCTAATTTACTGACTTCTGCACTTGTTTTTTAGTTATTTGTTAATTTAATTGCATTTATTTGAACTGTATTTGCCATAGTGTTGCTACACACTCGGGTGTGCTGGCCTGCACTACAATTTGAATTGTATTTACTGCTGTTTTAGCTGCTTTTCTGTAACAAAAACAAAATCTAAGCTTGTTTCCTGCCTTTCCTGTAACTAGTCAAGTCTAGATACAGACTTGCTGTATCCAGGACTGTTGGTAAGCTTCTGAGCCCCCCAAGCCTTTCTGTGTTGGAGGGAAGCCTTCTAGTTTATCAGTGGGAGTGGTAAGCACTAGGTAGCCTATCTACCACGGGAAAAGTGGGTTTTGGCCATGAAATTGTAGTTCATTGGCCGTTTGGGCAGTTTTTCCATCTCTTTCTACTTTCTGGTTAAAAGCCCATTTTGCGTTTGATCCCTGCCTTTCCTATAACCAGTGTAGTCCAGGTACAGATTTGCTGTATCCAGGACTGTTGGTAAATTTCTGAGCCCCCCCCCCCAAGCCCTTCTGTGTTGAAGAGAAGCCTTCCAGCTTATCAGTGGGAGTGGTAAGCACTAGGTAACCTATCTACCACAGGAGGAGTGGTTTCTGGCCCAGAAATTATAGTTTGTTGGCCGTTTGGGAAACTTTTCCATCTCTTTCAACCTTCTGATTTAAAAGTCTGTGTTTGCGCTTGTTTCCTGCCTTTCCTGTTACTACTCTAGTCCAGGTACAGATTTGCTGTACCCAGGAATCTTTGTAAGCTTCTGAGCCCCCCAAGCCTTTCCGTGTTGGAGGGAAGCCTTCTAGCTTATCAGTGGGAGTGATAAGCATCAGGTAGCCTATCTACCACAAGAGGAGTGGTCCCTGGCCCAGAAATTGTAGCTATTGGCTGTTTGAGCAGGTTTCTTTTCCATCTCTTTCAACTTTCTGGTTTGAAAGCCGCACTTGTGCCTGTTTCCTGCCTTTCCTATAACTAGCCTAGTCCGGTTACAGAGTTGCTGTATCCAGGATTGTTAGTAAGCTTCAGAGCCCCCCAAGCCTTTCTGTGTTGGAGGGAAGTCTTCTAGCTTATCAATGGGAGTGGTAAGCAGTAGATAGCCTATCCTTCATGGGAAGAGTGAGTTTTGGCCCAGAAATTGTAGTTTATTTGGCCATTTGGGCAGTTTTCCATCTCTTTCAATTTGCTGGCTTAAAAGCCTACATTTGTACTTGTTCCCCGCCTTTCCTGTAACTAGTCTAGTCCAGGTACAGATTTGCTGTATCCAGGACTCTTTGTAAGCTTCTGAGCCCCCCAAGCCTTTCTGTGTTGGAGGGAAGCTTTTTAGCTTATCAGTGGGAGTGGTAAGCATTAGGTAGTCTATCTACCACAAGAGGAGTGGTTCCTGGCCCAGAAATTGTAGCTATTGGCTGTTTGGGCAGTTTTTTTCCCTCTCTTTCAACGTTCGGGTTTAAAAGCTGCACTTGCGCTCGTTTCCCACCTTTTCTGTAACTAGCCTAGTCCAGATACAGAGTTGCTGTATCCAGGACTGTTGGTAAGCTTCTGAACCCCGCAAGCCTTTCTGTGTTGGAAGAAAGCCTTCTAGCTTATCAGTGGGAGTGGTAAGCACTAGGTAGCCTGTCTACCATGAGAGGAGAGGTTCTTGGCCCAGAAATTGTAGTTTATTGACCATTTGGACAGTTTGTCCGTCTCTTTAAACTTTCTGGTTTAAAAGACCACATCTGCGCTTGTTTCCCATCTTTCCTGTAACTAACCTACTGGGTAGCACTAGAAAGCCTTAAACTGATGCAAGCCTTCTAGCTTAGAAGAGAGACTTTGGAGTGATTAAGTATCAGTTTTCTGTACTTAACTGTTTTCCGCCTAAACACAGATTTTCCAGCGTTTATTGTGATTTAAAAGCTTGTTTTTTTTCACATATTGTACTTATTTGACTGCCTGCACTGTTAAAAAGTTGTTTTTTGTTTAAATAATTTAACTGTTATAGGTACACACTAAAGTGCGATAGCCTTTTCTGATCGTTTGTAGTCTTTTAAAGCAGTTTTAAGTGTAGTTTTTACTGTTTTTGCCTGATCTTTTCAAAAAAAACCCCAAAAAGTCCTTGTTTCCCGCCTTTCTAAGCTGGTATAGTTCAGTTTTCAGGCTGGTGCTGAATTCAGGGCTGTGATACTATTTTCTGAGTTGCCCATACCTTACTTGGATAGAAGGAAGTTTCTCTGTTCACCTGTGAGAGAGGGGAGCTTTGAGCAACCTATCTGTCCCTGGAGGAGTGGTTCCAGCCCAGAAGTTAGTAGTTTATTGGCCATTGTGGGCTAATTTCTATCCAAATATATATATATATATATATATATATATATATATATATATATAATATACCCAAACAACCTGCATTTCCCGTCACAAGTCGGACAACACACAAAACACAAAATCAGTGTGCTGCACAATCACAGCCCTTAAGGCGAAATAAGATACCTAACACACTAGTAATAGTGACTCTATAGTCAGGCACATTGACGTCCCACTCACTAGACTGGACAAGCAGAAGGTTACTGTTAGCTGCCTGTCGGGAGCCAGAATCCTCCACATAACACAAGCACTCAGGTCACTCCAGAACAAATACAAATATGACTCTGTCATTGTTCATGTTTGTGTGAATGACCTGAGACATACCTCCCTGGACTAAATGAAAAGAGACATGGAAGAGCTCTCTGATCATGCAGCCCAAGCTGGTATGACCCTAACCCTGAGTAGCATCGTGCCCTCACCAAGAATAATACCCCAGTATAAAGAAAAAAATTGATCAATTTCAACAATTGGTTAAGCATCTGGTGTCATTCAAAGGGGGGGGGGGTCCAGTGTCTGTCAGCCTGGGACAACATGCTCGACAAGCCGTGTTGCTTCGCAAGAGATGGCTTGCACCTGTCACCTCTAGGCTTTCGAATACTGGCCACGGCTCTTGCTGCCCCCATAGTGCCTTTTTTAGGCGAGGCTCAAAAGTCAAACCCACCTCCGTAAACAGCACAATTAACAAAAAACTGAGGGTTATGCTACTCAACGCCAGGAGTTTAAATCTCAAAATGCACGCACTCGAAGCACTCCTCAATATGGAGAACGTCGACATCTGTGCAGTAACTGAAACCTGGTTCAAGGCTCCAGAGAGCACCCCATCACTACCGGGCTACAACTAATACCACACGTTTTGGCCACAGAACGTGGACCGAAACACAAAAGGAGGGGGGGGGGGCGTATCCATATTCATCAAGGATACCTACACCTCCAGGTTAGTGGCGTAGCATGATACCTCTGAGATCATCCATGTGCAACTAACATTGGGCATATCTGCAATGCAAATTGTGGCCTGCTACAGATCACCCTCCATGACCCAGGACCACCACTCCACCTTTCTGGATACACTGGAAAACATGAAGGTCCTACTGAACATCCTGATATTGGGCGATTTCAATTTATTACACATGGAAAAGGGGCTTTCTTAATTTGAATGCTTCAGAACGTCAAGCTCTTATTGATTTAAAAAATAATCAGAATATTAGCATTATGCCTGCCGACAAAGGAGGGTTTGTAGTAGTTATGAATTCTAATGCTTGAAGATGTTACCTATTGTAAAATTAATAGGGTGAAGGTACGTAGTATTAAATGTATACATGATGTACTATATGAACGTCTGATGAATAGGTCTATTGATTCCACTGTATCTGATGCCTTACATGTTCAGATGTTCATCGTGTTACACTGCTGCAGTCATTACACTTGGGTTATCCTGCCGTCAGGCGGTTCCCCAGTCGGCCTGAGTTCCACAGTCTTGGTCCGGCGTCGGTTGCTGTTGCCTCCTCCCTGACGTCAGTGCGACAAGGGTATATAGGATGCAGCCGATGCCCTTTTCTTAAGTCTTTCTTGCCGCGCGGTACCCGGAGCAGAAGCAGTTCGCAAGTGCCGGTCGGCCGACTCCTGAGATTTTCATTCCGAATCCAGAACCGAAGTCTTCTAAAAGCTATACCCGTTAGAAACTTTTTCTTGCCTCAGACCGATGTCAGTAAAAGTTAATAACTGTATTTCTTGTGGGAAGCAAATACCTCCTAAGGACTTCCACTCCTATTATATTCCATGTCTAGGCCCTGACCACGATGTCACTGGTTGTTGGTTTTGTGCTAGGTTTAACAAGCGCACTATTAAACGTCGGTTTGATTTTGCCCGACATTATTTTGGCAGAAAATTCAATTACACCATGCCGTCGGAACTTCCGACGACTGCATTGCATAAAAAGCGCAAGGACAAGGACAGGCATCCGAGGCCCAAAACTGACGACGAGGCATGTACTAGGCCGGTCACCGATTTTCAGCGAGGCGCCTACGCAGCCCCCTGACGACCGCTTCCACAGAACCACAGACCGCATCCAACTCCCACGTGGAGCAGGCTGGACCTTCAGACACACTAGGTTTTCAGCTTCCCGATCCTAACCCTACAGAGGGGACCGAAGTAGCTGAGCAATCCACAGCTACAGATGGTGTTTTCAGACCTACCCAGTTAACCATTAAACCCTCTGCTAAGTCTAAGCCCCCCTTAAAAGCAAAGAAACAAACACAGCTCTCTCCAGGACAGGCTTCCATGCCTAAGAAACAAATGCTAAAAATGGCCGAAGACCTAATCACCCTGATCAGGGGGACCCATCCCCCTCCTGATAAAAGGCCCAGACAGGATGCAGACTATGAATCTTCCGACCAGGTGTCCATTTCCTCATACTCTTCCTCGGACCTAGGATATTCTTTACCCCCTTATGAGGATTCTGATGCTGAGTAATCAATTCCATCAGCCTCTCTGCCTGAGGACTACTCCTTTGGGGAGACCTTACATACCATGAGGGAACATTTCCATTGGGAAGGCCAGGATTATTCAGAATCCAAGAAAAGGCTCAGAGACTTCCTTTTATTGCCTCAACACAGACCCCTTGCCATCCTGCCAGTTTTAGATATTGTGGATGATGTGTACACTGAATCCAGCTTAAACCCTGACCCCTTACCCCCAGCCCCAGTTAAACCTGATAGATATTAAGAGTCTCTGACTCTCACAAATTTCTGTACAAAAGCCCTGTTGCTGACCCTGAAACTATTTCTCAGGGACCCAAAGGGATTAAGGCATCATCAGCAAAAAACCCAGTTCTCTCTGACAGAGATTCCAGAGCATTAGACAGATGGGGAAATAAGGTATATACGTCTACAACTTTAGCAATGAGAGCCTTGAACTGCCAGTTTCACATGCTAAAATATCAGCAATTTTTGATGTCTCAGTTGAAACAAAAGATGCTTCCAGATTCAGATCCTCCTAATTTTAAAGAAATGCAGGATTTATTGCATGCAGCTGAACAAGTGGGAAAACATACTTTGCAATGTGGGTTTGATTCATTAGAGGCCTCCTGTAGAGCAGCAGTTACAGCCTCTGTCATTAGAAGGCATGCTTGGTTAAAAGAACATACGTTACCAGATCATGTTAAGGTCAAATTATTGGATGCACCTTTGCAAAGGAATGTGCTGTTTGGAGTTATGGCAGAGGAGGTATTAAAGAAGATGGGGGATAAGGCAAAATCTATGCAAACGGTGAAAGATTTCTTACAGGTTCAGCCTCCTCGTTTTAGCAGAAATTGGCCAACAAAGAATTGGTCCTTCCAGTCACAGACAGACCTCAAAGGGGCAGATAATGACGTCCAAGAGGTAGAGGTCATACACAAGGCCCCGACAATGGGGCACACCAGACCAGAAAGAAGGGGAAGACAGGCCTCAACCTTACAAAAAGCAGCCTCAATGACTTTCCACTGCAGCTGCCAAACAGCTCTCTCTTGGCAGTCCCCTTAGGAGGAAAACTGGCATTTTTCTATCACAATTGACATTGCATCACCAAAGACAAATGGGTTGTCAACATTATATCTCAAGGTTACAGGTTCCACTTTCACACTCTGCCAAGGTTAAAAGGAATGCCAAATTTGCCACCAAATCAATGGGCAGAGGCTCAAAACAAATTACAGCACTCATGGACATGAGAGGTATTCAAAAGGTACCACCACAGGAACAAGGACAAGGATTTTACTCAAGACTCTTTCTGGTTCCCAGAAAGGACAAAGCCTGGAGACCCATTCTGGACCTTTCTTCACTAAACACTTACCTGGATGTTCCGAAATTCAAGCTGGGCAAGAAAGATTGGCTCGTGACTTTGGACCTCAAACAGGCATACCTGCATGTCCCTATCAGACAAAACTGCAGAAGATCCCTCCGATTTCTAGTAGGCTCAATGCACTATCAATTCTCTGCACTGCCCTTTGGCTTATCTACTGTGCCCAGGGTCTTCACAAAGTGCCTGGCACCAGTAATTGCATTTTGCAGGCAAAATGGAATTCAAATTTATCCATACCTGGACAACTGCCTGATTCAAGCAGAGAGCAAGGACATTCTACTAAAGCATCTGGCGTATGTAAAAAAAAAAGTTATTAAGTTGCCTGGGGTACACAGTAAATGAAAAGAAATCAAAACTAGTGCCCTCACAACAGATAATATTCCTGGAAGCCAGCTTGAACACAACGGCCCAGATGGCTTATCTCACGCCAGACAAGCAAGGACAACTGACTCAATACTTTCATTTAATGGCAACAAAGACCCAACTCCCTGCAAGAAAAATTCTGCAGGCCTTGGGCTACATGGCATCTTGCATACTACTAATTCCATATGCCAGACTGCATATGAGGAAACTACAATGGTACCTAAAGAGTGTATGGTCTCAACACTGTCAAAGTTTGGAAACAGTTATACCACTAATTCCTTGCCTACAACAGGAGTTTCGATGGTGGGCTCAAGCTTGTCACCTCAACAAGGGACAGCCTTTCACTCAACCCACAGCCAGGCAAACACTGACAACAGATGCATCGGATTACGCCTGGGGAGCACACATGGCAGGAAAATGTATTCAGGGCGAGTGGCCCACAGAGCAAAGACATCTCCACATCAATCGAAAAGATGCTAGCTGTACAAAATGCAATTATAGCTTTCAAGGACCTTCTGCATCCAGGACATTTACTACTAGACAGACAACACCACACTTCTACCCCCTCTGCAGATAAGCCATGACCTTGTGGAACACAGCTCTAAACTATCAAGTTCATCTGCAAGCACAATTCCTGCCAGGAGAGAAAAACACACTGGCAGACGACCTAAGCAGAAACATCATGGACCCCCACGAATGGGAATTGAACCCACAAATATTCAGAATGATAACACAAAAATGGTGGAGCCCGGACATAGATCTGTTTGCTTCCCCAATGAACTGCCAATTACAGAAATTCTGCACAAGGAGCTACCATCCAGAAGCATGGAAAGTGGATGCCCTCTCATTCAGCTGGAAAAAACTACAAGTATATGCTTTCCCTCCTTTACCTCTCCTTCCAAAGGTACTCATAAAAGCCAGGCAGGAAGAGCCAAAGATGATCCTGATTGCACCAGACTGGCCATGCCAGCACTGGTACCCAATCTTAAAGAACTTAGCACGAGAACCACCCTGGATTTTGCCTCAAATCCCACAGTTGTTGACACAGCACAACAATCAGATACTTCACAGCCAGCTAAAGACCTTAAATCTAGCTGCATGGAAAATTCCTTAGTCAAGCAAGCAATGCCTCTTTCCAAAGCTGTTATGGATGTCATTCTGGAGGCCAGAAAGCCTAGAACCAGGAATGCCTACTCGGATAAATGGAAGAGATTCTGTGCCTGGAACCAAGCGCACAGCCTTGACCCAAACATTCCTCAGATACTTCAATACTTAACTGAGATGCTGGACAAGGGCCTCTCTTTTTCATCCATCAAGATCCACGCCTCAGCTATTTCTGCTCATTACAACACGGATCCACCAATTTTTTCTAATCCTTTGATCAAACAGTACCTCAGAGGGGCTAAAAACATAAGACCACCCCGTAGAGCACCTACACCAACTTGGGATCTCAACTTTGTTTTGGAAAAATTAACTTTACCTCCTTTTGAGCCAGCTAGCACAGCAGAATTAAAATACATCTCTTGGAAAACTGCTCTGCTACTGGCAATAACATCAGCACGAAGAGTTTCAGAATTACAGGCACTAATGGCAGTGGAACCCTTCCTCATCTTCCACCAGGACAGGGTGTCTTTAAGAACTAACCCTACGTTTATGCCAAAGGTGGTATCAAGTGTGGCTCTAAACCAAACTGTTCACTTGCCAACTTTTTATCCAAAACCACAGAACAAAGGGGAGAGACTACTACATTCTTTGGACATTCACAGGCAGTTACGCTTCTACTTGGACAAAACCAAAGCTTTCAGAAAATCTGAGCAATTATTGGTAGTATACACTGCAGGAACACAGGGAAAAGCCATTTCAAAATGGATAGGACACTGTATACGATGTTCTTCATCTCACATTGCTGCAGTCCTTACACTTGGGGTAGTCCGCTGTCCTCGGTCGGCCCGAATATCAAAGTATAAGGCTGACGTCGGTCAAGGCGCATTTGACTGACATCAGGACGTCAGGGTACAAATGCGCATGACCGACGTCATATCCCCAGTCTTTTTTGCCGCATGGTCCGATGCAGAAGCAGCATTGCAAGTGCCGGTTGGCGTTCTGAAATTTTTCGATTTCGGAGTTTCAGACCGAGTCAAAGTTGGCTAAGTACCCCGTTGGGGAATATTTTAGTTTTTTCTTGCCTCAGTGGTTTACCGGATGTCAGAAAAAGTGAATAATTGTATTTCTTGTGGGAAACAGATACCGCATAGAGACTATCATACTTTGTGTATTCCTTGTTTAGGACCTGAGCACGACGTTGTTGGGTGTCGCTCTTGTGCTAGATTCAATAAGCGCACTATAAAGAGAAGGTTAGATTGTGCCAGGTTAGTCTTCGGGAAGCGGTGCAATTATAAAATGACGTCGGATGCTCCGACGCCCGCTTCTTCGAAGAAGCGCAAGGACAAAGCAGTTAAGCCTAGGCTAGAAGAACCGTCCGTACCGGACGCCGGTTCTTTAGAGGTGTCGGTGGAGCCGGTGGTTCCACCGGAGGTTTCTTTGGGATCCCAGGAGAGACTTTGTTATTGCAGGATGTGGCCTCTCAGGAGGCAGGTCAGGCTGATGGGGCTTCTCAGGTTACTATACTCCCTCCCTTCCTAGGGTGGTTAGGCCCTCTCCTTCTGTTTCCAAGGCTTCTCCCAGAGGCAGGCCAGGTTTAGCTTCGGTTGGTGTCACCCCTAGTTCTTCAGGAACTGTGCCCAAGAAGCATATGCTTAAAATGGCAGAAGATTTGATTACTTTGATTAGGGGTTCTTTGCCCCTCCTGATAAGAGACCTAGGGTGGAGCCTGAGCTACGTAGTATTGATCAGGCTTGGTACGTTTCAGAGTCTTCGGCTGAAGACTTGCAGGAGTATTCTCCTTATTCTGATTCTGATGTGGATGATTCTACTCCTTCTGCTTCTCCTCCTGAGGATTTTTCTTTTTCAGAAACTCTCCATTCCATGAGGGAGCATTTTAAGTGGGAAGGTCAGGACTTCTCTGATTCCAGGAAAAGGCTTAGGGAATTTTGTTTTACCCCAGCATAGGCCTTTGGCTATACCTCCTGTTTTGGATGTGGTGGAAGATGTTTTTACAGAGGCTTCTCTTAATCCTGATTCTTTGCCTCCTGCTCCTGTTAAACCGGATAGGTATTACGGGGTGCCTGAAGCTCATAAGTATCTTTTTAAGAGTCCTAGGGCAGACCCAGAAACTGTTAGTCAGGGGCCTAAAGGTGTTAAGGCTTCTGTTATCAAGAATCCGGTTCCTACAGATAAAGAGGCCAGGGCCTTGGATAGATGGGGAAAGAAAGTTTATACTTCTTCCACTCTAGCTATGAGGGCTTTGAATTGCCAGTTTCACATGTTGAAATACCAAAACTATCTCCTTTCACAATTGAAGTCTAAGGTTGATGCTCTGGCGGTAGGTATTGATTGTAAAGAGTTACAAGATTTAGTACATGTTTCTGAACAGGTGGGTAAGCATTCTTTGCAATGTGGTTTTGATGCTGTACAGGCCTCGTCTAGGGTGGCTGCCACTGGGTCAGTTCTTCGCAGGCACGCCTGGCTGAGGGATCAGAATTTATCTGACCATGTTAAAACAAGGATTTTAGATGCTCCTTTACAATCTGATGTGTTGTTTGGTTCTCCTGTTGAGGCAGTTTTAAAGAAAATGGAAGACAAGGCTAAGTCTATGCAGACTGTTAAAGATTTTTGCAGGTTCAGCCTCCAAAGTTTAGTAGAAATTGGCCTACTAAGGGGTGGACGTATCCTTCTTATGATTCCCAGTCTAGGGGTAGATCTAGACGTGGTAGGGGCAGAGCTCAGGGCTCTTTCAGGCCTAGAACAGGGAGTTCTCCTGCACAGTCTTCGGGTGAGGGCAGGGGTCAGTCCTTTCGTAAACAGACCCAATGACCTACCTTTTCAGCTGCCAGAGCCTTCTCGTCTGGCAGCACCTTTGGGGGGAAGGTGGGCACTTTTCAAAGAAAATTGGAGTTTAATTACCCAAGACAGATGGGTATTGGATATCATACACCACGGTTACAGGTTTTATTTCCATACCTTGCCTCCTTTCAAAGGCATGCCAGACGTTCCTCCTCAACAAAGAATAGAGGCTCACAAGCAAATTTCTCTGTTACTCCAAATAGGGGCAATACAGCCGGTCCCTATGCCAGAAGTGGGCCTAGGATTTTATTCCCGCCTGTTCCTAGTACCAAAGAAAGGGAACACGTGGAGACCAATTTTGGACTTATCTATCCTCAACACTTATCTGGACATTCCCAAGTTCAAAATGTTGACGTTACAGCAGCTTTTACCACTGCTGGGCAAAGATCATTGGATGGTAACTTTGGATCTCAAGGAGGCTTATCTTCATGTTCCTATCAGACTGAGTTGCAGGAAGTATCTGCGTTTTCGAGCTGGGACTTCTCATTATCAGTTCTCTGCATTGCCCTTTGGCTTATCTACTGCGCCCAGAGTGTTCACGAAAGTTCTGGCTCCAGTGATAGCTTTCCTCAGGTTAAAAGGAATACAGATCTATCCTTATTTGGACGATTGCCTGATTCTGGCTCAAGGAAGGGATGAGCTTCTTCATCATTTGGATTATGTGATAGCAGTGCTAAGATGCCTGGGGTATTCTGTGAACGAAATAAAGTCCAGTCTAGTACCCTCTCAGGACATGTGCTTTCTGGGTGTGAGACTGAATACAGCATCCCAGATGGCCTTTTTACCCCGGACAAACAAAAGAATCTTTCCCTTTACTTTCATCAGTTGTCTCATCAGTCCAGGCTGACTGCAAGGACAGTCCTTCAAGCCTTGGGGTTCATGGCATCTTGTATTCTGGTGCTTCCCAATGCCAAACTGCATATGAGGAAGCTACAATGGTATCTCAAAATGTATGGACACAGCACTGCCAGGATTTGGACACTGTCATTCAAATAATATCTTGCATTCAAAAGGAATTGTTGTGGTGGGCTCAGGAATGTCACCTAAACAAGGGACTCTCTGTGACCCGGCCAGAGGCGAGTCAGATTCTAACGACAGATGCCTCAGACAAAGCTTGGGGAGCTCATCTGAATGGAAAGTGGATACAAGACAAGTGGCCTGCCAGACTACAACATCTACATATCAACTTGAAAGAGATGTTAGCAGTCCAGTTTGCATTAATAGCTTTCAAGGATTTACTTCTTCCAGGGCAGGTGTTGATTCTAACAGACAACACAACTGTCATGTGGTACATCAACAAGCAAGGCGGAACACATTCTTATCCTCTATGCAGGCAAGCAATGATTTTGTGGGAGACTGCTCTCAGTTTACAGCTAAATCTTCAGGCAAGGTTTCTGCCGGGAGCACAGAACTCCTTAGCAGATGTGTTGAGCAGACAAATTATGGATCCCCACGAGTGGAAATTGGATCCTCATGTATTTCAGAAATTGACAGTGTCATGGGGAACTCCAGACATAGATCTGTTCGCTTCTCCACTAAACCACCACCTGCCAAAGTTTTGCACAAAAAGGTTTCATCCCACAGCTTGGAAAGTGGATGCTCTTTCTTTCAATTGGAGCAATCTTCATGTGTATGCCTTTCCGCCTCTGCCTCTCCTCCCAAAGGTACTACTGAAGGCCAGGCAAGACAAGCCAAGGATGATTTTGATAGCTCCAGATTGGCCTCAACAGCATTGGTACCCATTACTGAGAAGCCTGGTATGGAAGCCTCCATGGCCTTTGCCTTCGATTCCACACCTGTTGTCTCAGGAGGACAGTCATTTGCTCAATGTCAAGCTTCACTCTCTGCACCTAACAGCCTGGCATATTCTGTTTTGAACCATAGTGGGCCTCCACTTCCACAGCAAGTTTTGAATGTTATTTTGGAAGCTAGGAGGCCTAGTACAAGGAAAGTGTACGCAGATAAATGGAAGAGATTTTTATTTTGGAGTGCAGCAAAGGATTTTGATGTTTCTGAGCCTAATTTAAGTGTGGCTCTTCAATATCTTACTGAGTTACTGGACAAAGGTTTGTCCTTCTCTTCTATTAAGGTTCATGCTGCAGCAATTTCGCTCACTATGATTGTGACCCACCATTGTTTTCTCATCCTTTGTTCAAGCAATTTCTTAGAGGGGCAAAGAATATAAGACCCCCGAAGAGCTCCTACTCCTGCTTGGGATCTCAATTTTGTGTTGGAGAAACTCACTCTACAACCTTTTGAGCCTGCAGCTACTACTGAATTAAAGTTTTTATCATGGAAGACTGCTTTTTGTTGGCTATTACCTCTGCAAGAAGGGTTTCTGAGTTGCAGGCCCTTATGGCGGTTGAGCCTTTCTTAATTTTCCATAAGGATAGGGTATCTTTACGCACTAATCCTTCCTTTATGCCTAAAGTGGTTTCTAGTGTGGCTTTAAACCAAACTATTCATTTGCCTACTTTTATGCAAATCCCCAGAATAAAGGGGAAAAGATTTTGCACACTTTAGATGTACACAGGCAGTTGCGATATTATTTGGACAGAACTAAAGGGTTCAGGCAGTCTCAGCAGTTATTTGTTTCTTTTGCTTTGAGTTCTCAGGGCAAGCCTGTGTCAAAACAAACTATTTCTAAGTGGATTGGGTTTTGCATTGCTTTCTGTTATTCCCATCATGGCAAGGAGATTCCAGCTGGGATTAGGCCTCATTCCACTAGGGCTACTGCCACTTGACAGCTTTTTGAGGGGTGGCAACCAAGGATATTTTGGAGGCAGCTACTTGGAGTTCAGTGCATACTTTCTCTAGGCATTATCACCTACCACTTTACTCTAAATCCAGGGCTGGTTTTGCCACTGCTGTTTTGCAGGGCATTTTGGCAGCTCCTGCTTCCTTATAGTTTGGCCATCCTCCCTTACCTCTGCTTTGGGATTCTACCCAAGTGTAAAGACTGCAGCAATGTGAGATGAAGAACATAGTACAGTTTTGTACCTACCATAAATGTAGATTTTCGAAGATCCACATTGCTGCAGTCCAATTTACCCTCCCTCCTTCCCCTCTGTAGTTAGAGGCGGTTGTGTGGGTTGGGTTGTCAATATGATGTATATTGTATATATTGTACATATTTTAGTGCTAGGATGGTTGGTTGTTTGTTTGCTGTCTTTTGGTTTTGACCTTTATTTTTAGGGTCTTCTGACATCTGGGGCAAGAAAAGACTGAGGATATGACGTCGGTCATGCGCATTTGTACCCTGACGTCCTGATGTCAGTCAAATGCGCCTTGACCGACGTCATCCTTATACTTTGATATTCGGGCCGACCGAGGACAGCGGACTACCCCAAGTGTAAGGACTGCAGCAATGTGGATCTTCGAACATCTACATTTATGGTAGGTACAAAACTGTACTTTTCTGTTACACCCTCCATGGGAAACCTGTACCTAACAGCATTAGATCTCACTCCACCAGGGCAACAGCCACTTCAACTGCCTACCAAGGATATTTTGGAAGCAGCAACATGGAGTTCTGTGCATACCTTCACCAAACATTACCATTTGCCTTTATACTCCAAATACAGAGCTGGCTTCTCCACTGCTGTACTGCACGGCCTTATAGCCACCCCTAATGCCTTTTAGATCCAGCCTCCCTACCTCAGCTTTGGGATTCCACCCAAGTGTAATGACTGCAGCAGTGTAACAGATGTTCATCGTGATACCCTGCTGCAGTCATCACACTTGGGTTATCCTGCCGTCAGGCGGTCCCGTAGTCGGCCCGAATTCCGAAGTCTTGGCCCGGCGTCGGTTGCTGTCGCTTCTTCCCTGACGTCAGTGCGTCAGGGGTATATAAAAGGCATCCAACGCCATTTTCTTCAGTCTTTCTTGCCGTGTGGTGCCCGAAGCAGAAACAGTTCGCAAGTGCCGGTCGGCCGACACCTGAGATTTTCGATTTGAATTTCAGTCCGAGGTCTTCAATAAAGCTAAGTACCCTGTTGGGGAACATTTTCTTGCCTCAGTCCGATGTCAGAAAAAGTTAACAATTGCATTTCTTGTGGGAAGCAAATACCTCATAAGGACTTCCATTCCTATTGTGTTCCTTGCCTAGGCCCAGACAACGACGGCACAGGTTGTCGGTTTTGTGCTACGTTTAATAAACGAACTATCAAACGACGTTTTGACTTCGCACAGCATTACTTTGGTAGGAAATTTAATTATATCATGCCGTTGGAGCAGCCGACGACCGCCATTCATAAAAAAACACAAGGATAAGGACAGGCAGCCTAGGAATAAGCCAGACACCGAGGCCTCAGCTGGGCCTGTCGCCGGTTCTCCGGTTTTCAGTGAGGCGCCTACGCAGCCCCTGACGACCGCAGAACTGGAACCCCAGACAGCTGCGGATTCCCAAGCGGAGTCTACTAGGCCGACGCAGCCATCTACCGACACCGGAGCAGAACTAGACACCGGTGCAACAGAAACACCTTCGGTTGCAGAAGGTGTTTTCAGACCAACTACACTCACCATTAAATCTTATGCTAAGCTTAAAACTCCATTAAAACCAAAAAAGACTGTACATCAGTCTCCATTTCAAGGCCCCATGCCTAAGAAACAGATGCTTAAGATGGCTGAAGATTTGATTACCCTTATCAGGGGCTCCCATCCCCCACCTGATAAAAGACCAAGACAAGAGGAGGATTATGCATCCTCTTACCAGGTTTCTCTCTCCTCAGATTCTTCTGAGGAACAGGATTACACTTTTCCACCTTATGAAGATTCTGATGCTGAAGACTCTAGACTCTATTCCCTCAGCATCTCCCCCTGAAGACTACTCCTTTGGGGAAACCTTACATACCATGAGGGAACATTTCCACTGGGAAGGCCAGGATTACTCAGATTCTAAGAAAAGGCTCCGAGAGTTCCTTTTACTACCCCAGCACAGACCTCTTGCTATCTCTCCTGTTCTAGATATTGTCTAGTTTAAATCCAGACTCTCTTCCTCCTGCTCCAGCCAAACCAGACAGATACTACAGAGTACCTGACTCACACAAATTCCTTTATAAAAGCCCTGTAGCTGACCCAGAAACAATTTCCCAGGGTCCTAAGGGAGCAAAACTCTGTGCCCTCTGAAAGAGATTCCAGAGCCCTAGATAGATGGGGGAAGAAAGTATACACCTCAGCTACTCTGGCTATGAGAGCATTAAATTGCCAGTTTCACATGTTGAAATATCAACAGTTCCTAATGTCTCAGTTAAAACAAAAAATTAGCACACATTCAGAACAGCCTGAATTAAAGGAAATGCAGGATCTGTTGCATGCAGCTGAGCGGGTGGGCAAACATACTTTACAATGTGGATTTGATTCATTGGAAGCTTCTTGTAGAGCAGCTGTTACTGGCTCTGTCATACGTAGACATGCTTGGTTAAAAGAACAAACCCTCCCTGACCATGTTAAAGCAAAATTATTGGATGCACCTTTACAGCAGGATGTATTATTTGGTGTCAAAGCAGAAGAGGTTTTAAAGAAAATGGAGGATAAGGCAGGTGCAACCCCCTCGTTTCAGCAGAAATTGGCCAACAAAAAACTTCAGACAAAGCACAGAGGGGCAAATACAGACGCCCAAGGGGCAGAGGTCAGTCACAGGGCCCTTACAAACCTCGCCAATGGGGATCCGCTACCCAGAGAGGAGGAGAAGACAGGCCCCAAGCTAGCAGAAGACAAACACATTGACTCTATCTTCAAACTACCAAGCACATCTCTCCTGGCAACTCCCTTGGGAGGAAAACTAGCATTTTTTGCTGACAACTGGCACATCATCACAAAAGACAAATGGGTTCTAAACATTGTCTCTCAAGGATACAGATTCCACTTTCATACCTTACCAAGGATCAAATGAATTCCAAACCTGCCACCAAATCAATGGGCAGAGGCACAAAAACAAATTACAGCTCTCATGAACATGAGAGCCATTCAACATGTTCAACAGGAGCAAGGACAAGGATTTTACTCAAGACTTTTCCTAGTCCCAAGAAAGGACAAAGCACGGAGACCCATTTTGGATCTTTCAATTCTGAACACCTGTCTGCATGTACCAAAATTCAAGATGCTAATACTACAGCAGCTTCTTCCCATGCTGGGCAAGAATGCTTGGCTAGTCACTTTAGACCTCAAGGAGGCATACCTGCATGTCCCTATCAGACAAAATTGCAGAAGATACCTCCGCTTCATTGCAGATTCAACGCATTATCAATTCTCTGCACTGCCCTTTGGCTTATCTACTGCGCCCAGGGTCTTCACAAAATGCCTGGCACCAGTAATTGCATACTGCAGACAAAGAGGAATTCAAATATACCCATACCTGGAGACTGCCTTATTCAAGCAGAAAGCAAGGACATTCTTTTAAAGCATCTGGCATTTGTCAAACACCTTCTAAGTTGCCTAGGGTACACAGTAAATGAAAAGAAATCAAAACTAGTGCCCTCACAAAACATAATATTCCTGGGTGCCAGCTTGAATACAACGGCCCAGATGGCTTATCTCACCCCAGACAAGCAACGACAGCTGTTTCAATATTTCAAAATATGGCAACAAAGACCCAACTCCCTGCAAGAAAAATTCTGCAGGCCTTGGGATTCATGGCATCTTGCATACTACTAATACCATTTGCAAAACTGCATATGAGGAAATTACAATGGTACCTGAAAAGTGTATGGACTCAGCACAGCCACAGCTTGGAAACAATGATACCACTCATTCCATGCCTTCAACAGGAGTTTCTATGGTGGGCACAGGCATGTCACCTCAACAAGGGTCAGCCTTTCACCTTACCCACAGCCAGGCAAACTATGACAACAGATGCATCGGACTATGCCTGGGGAGCACACATGGCAGGGCAGTGCATTCAGGGCAAATGGACAACAGATCAGAGGCATCTGCATAGCAATCAAAAAGAAATGCTAGCAGTACAAAATGCCCTAACAGCTTTCAAGGACCTTCTACACCCAGGACAACTAATAATAAAGACGGACAATACCACAGTCATGTGGTACATAAACAAGCAAGGGGGCACACTTTCCTACCCTCTATGCAGGCAAGCAATGACCTTGTGGTACACTGCACTGTCTTACCAGGTTCATTTACAAGCACAATTCCTGCCAGGAAAGAAAAACACATTGGCAGACGACCTAAGCAGAAACATCATGGAACCACACGAATGGAAACTAGATCCGCAAGTATTTGCAATGATAGCACAAAAATGGGGACGCCCAGACATAGATCTGTTTGCAAGCCCCCGCAACCACCAACTTCAATAATTTTGCACAAGGACCTTCCATCCACTAGCTTGGAAATTGGACGCCCTCTCATTCAGTTGGAAAACATTAACAGTGTATGCCTTCCCTCCACTACCTCTTCTAGTAAAGGTACTGCTGAAAGTCAGATTAGAGAGGCCACAAATGATAGTCGTTGCACCAGACTGGCCACGCCAGCATTGGTACCCAATTTTAAGGAACATGGCCTACGGCCAACCATGGATTTTGCCACAAATTCCTCACCTGCTCACCCAGCGAGACCGTCAGATTCTACACAGCCAGCTCAAGACTTTAAACCTGGCTGCATGGCAAATTACCTAAACAACCAGCCATCACCTTTATCCAAAGCTCTTATGGATGTCATTCTGGAGGCCAGGAGGCCCAGCACCAGGAAAACCTATTCAGACAAAAGGAAAAGATTTTGCGCCTGGAACCAGGCTAAAGGCCTAAACCCCCTTGATCCAAACATCCCTCAGATTCTACAATATCTAACTGAGATGTTACACAAAGGACTTTCCTTTTCATCTATTAAGATCCACGCCTCAGCAATTTCAGCACGGATCCTCCTTTATTCTCACATCCACTCCTAAGACAGTTCCTCAGAGGGGCTAAGAACTTAAGACCGCCAGGGAGAGCTCCAACACCTACTTGGGATCTCAACTTTGTTCTGGAAAAGCTTACACTGCCGCCCTTTGAACTAGCTTTTTCAGCTGACTTGCAATTTCTTTCATGGAAAACTGCCCTACTTCTAGCAATAACCTCAGCTAGAAGAGTCTCCGAGCTACAGGCACTAATGGCGGTGGAACCTTTCATCATTTTTCATCAAGACAGAGTCTCTCTACGAACTAATCCTTCCTTTATGCCTAAGGTGGTATCCAGTGTGGCCCTAAACCAAACCATTCACTTGCCCACCTTCTTCCCAAATCCCCAGAACAAAGGAGAAAGACTCCTGCACTCTTTGGACATTCACAGGCAATTACGTTACTACTTGGATAAAACTAAGGCTTTCAGAAAAACTGACCAGCTTTTTGTAGCCTATGCTACAGGATCACAAGGAAAAGCTATCTCAAAACAGACCATTTTAAAATGGATAGGGCATTGCATACGTTTTTGCTACATACATCATGGGAAACCAGTACCTGCTAACATTAGCTCCCACTCCACCAGGGCTGCAGCTACATCAGCAGCCTTTCTCAGGGGAGTGCCAACCAAGGATATTCTGGAAGCTGCTACTTGGAGTTCAGTGCACACCTTCACCAAACACTATCACTTACTCTATACTCTAAGACTAGAGCTGGTTTTGCCACTGCAGTTTTGCAGGGCTTACTAGCTTCTTCTAACCCTGTCTTGACTCCACCTCCCATCCTTAGCTTTGGGATTCAACCCAAGTGTGATGACTGCAGCAGGGTGAACACTCTAACATCTACATTTATGGTAGGTACAAAACTGTACTTTGTGGTTCCC
The DNA here is from genome assembly GCF_019279795.1 of Protopterus annectens. NCBI lineage: Eukaryota > Metazoa > Chordata > Ceratodontiformes > Protopteridae > Protopterus > Protopterus annectens. Next base: position 576,825,376 of record NC_056736.1, read on the forward strand.
GGGGTCTGTTGTGGCTCCACCCTTGTGGAGTGAAATAACAGTTGTGCGCCACTCTATGGGTACGTAGCCTGTGGAGAGGCTGAGTTTGAACAGTGTGTTTAGGTGAGAGGTTAGTTCGTCTTTGAGCTTGTGTAGGATGCAGCCTGGGACACCGTCCGGTCCCATTGATGCTGTGTTTTTGGCTTTGGAGGGGGCTGTTTTAACCTGAGTGTCTGTGATTTCAGGGGCTATACATTCTTATGGTATAGTTATGGGCCCTTTTGGGGGTGAGAGGGGGGTGAAGTTTGCACTGAACCTGTCTGCCAGGATGTTGGCGATATCGGTCGGTTCAGTGTATTTTGTGCCATTCTGCACTAACTCCAAGCAGATCTGAGCATTGCCACTTAGATTCTTGACACAGCAAAAGAATGCCTTGTGGTTGTCTTTGGAGTCCTTGGCAAGTTTTCTTTCGAAGCTCACCTTGAATGATTTTATGAGGGATCTTAGTTTCTTGCTGATACTGATCAGGGATGTCTTCCCTTCTTGGGATTTTACTCTTTTTTTCTGTACTAGTTTCCTCCTTTTGTATAGCTTGTTTATTGCAGGGGTCCACCAGACTGGTTTCCTTTTCTTGGTGGGGTGAGTCTTGGTTTTGCTTGGGATAGCACGTTCCATGCATTCTTGTAGGTGTCCGTAGAATGCATTAGTAAAGGATTTTGCAGCTTGAACAGTGTTATCCTTTAGCATGGTGGCTTTGAATCTTTCCACCTCGGTCTTAAGTAACGTGAAGTTTGCTTTTGAAGTTTTTCATGGTGGTTTCCTTGTCCGGGGGTGGGGGATGTGGATATGCAAAGTGATTTGTTTATTTTCAGATCTAACCAGCGAGGAGTTGACCTCCGGTGTGGAACACCAGTTGCCCATGTTGGTGTTGACCAGGTCCAATATGTTGTCACCTCTGGTGGGAGTGTTGACCAGTTGATCCAGGGTTTTTGAGTTTATAAATTCTAGAAAATGTTGGACAAGGGAGTTAGTACTTGCGTAGTTCTCCCAGTTAATGGTTGGGTAATTGAAATTGCCCAATATTAGGATGTTTGGTAGGACCTTTATGTTTCCCAGTGTTTCCAGAAATGCGGAATGGGGGTCCTGGGACATGGTGGGTCATCTGTAGCAAGCTACAGTTTGAATTACAGTTTTGCCCGTTGTTAGTTGCACATGGATTATCTCTGAAGCATTGTGCTGTGCCACTAACCTGGAGGTGTGGGTATCATTGATGAATATGGATACGCCCCCGCCTTTTGGATTTTGGTCCGGGTTTTGTGGCCGAAAAGGTTGGTATGAGTTTTAGCTTGGTAGTGCTGTGGTGCTCTCTAACCAGGATGTTCATGTTTCACTGTTGCAGTCATTACATTTGGTTAATCTGCTGGCAGGTTGCCCTCTTTCGGCCTGATTAACAAAGTCTTGGGTCCTGCGTTGGTTGCTGTCCCTTCTTCCATGACGTCAGGGGTATAAAACATGCAGCCGATGCCATTACATCAGTCTTTCTTGCCGTGCGGTGCCGAAAGCAGAAGCAGTTCGCAAGTGCCGGTCGGCCGACTCCTGAAATTTTCGTTTTTGAGTTTCAGAACCGAAGTCTTCAACTTAAACCTAAGTACCTCATTGGGGAAACTTTTTCTTGCTCCTTACCGATGTCAGTAAAAGTTAGTAATTGCATTACTTGTGGAAAGCAAATACCTCATAAAGATTTTCATTTGTACTGTATTCCTTGCCTTGGCCCTGATCACGACGTACCTTGCTGTCGGTTTTGTGCTTTATTTAATCAGCGCACTATCCATCGTCGATACATTTTTGCCTCTAAATATTTCGGTTCTCAGTTTAATTATGGAGAAATGACATCGGTTAGCCATCCGACTACCGGGATTCCGAAAAAACGCAAAGATAAAGACAGAGACAGGCCGTCGAGGTTCAAAACTGCCGACAACGCTTCTCCTAAGCCAGTCGCCAGTTCGCCGGTACTCAGTGAGGCACTTTCGCAGCCCCTGATACTCGCTACTTCTGATTCGCAGGCCTCTACTAAGACCCATTCGGAGTCCGATGTGCTGTGAGATGCTTCACGTATGGAACCTGTGGATGTCTCTACCTTGGATTGGTCCGGAGCTGCTGTGCAGGCACCGGCTTCTGCGGGTGTATTCAGGCCTATAGACTTGCATATTAAACCGACTCCACCTTCAATACTAAGGCCTAAGTCTCGATCTATGTCTAAAAAAATGACGCCCAGGCCACATGTTCAGGCCCCTATGCCTAAAAAACAAATGATCAAAATGGCTGAAGATCTAATTACTCTAATCAGGGGTAGTCAACCCCCCCCCCCCTTCTAAGAGGCCTAGGGCTGAGCTTGACTGTGAATCTTCAGATCAGGACTCTGTTTCTTTTGACTCTTCTAATGACCTAGATTTGTCCATACCTACTTATGAGGATTCTGATGCAGAGGATTCCATTCCCTCTGCTTCCCCCCATGAGGACTTTTCTTTTGGGGAAACTTTGCATACCTTAAGGGAGCATTTCCACTGGGAAAGTCAGGAATTTTCTGATTCAAAAAGAGGCTTAGGGATTTCCTCCTTCTACCTCAGCATAGGCCTTTGGCTATACCTCCTGTACTAGACATTGCTGATGTGTTTTCGGAATCCATTATGGCCCCTGATTCCCTGGTTCCGGCTCCTAGTAAACCTGACAGGTACTACAGGGCTCCTGAGTCGCACAAGTTCCTTTTCAAAAATCCTGTTGCTGATCCAGAAACCATTTCTCAAGGGCCCGGGGGCATTAAGGCTTCTACTGCTGAAAATCCTACCCCTTCTGATAGAGACTCCAGGGCGCTGGATAGATGGGGTAAAAAGGTTTATACATCTGCAGCCTTGGCATTCAGGGCTTTAAACTGCCAATTTCATATGTTAAAATATCAACAGCATGTTATTGGACTGCTTAAACAGAAAATGGTGTTGATTTCTGACTGTGTGGAAAATAAAGATTTACAGGATTTATTACATTCTGCTGAACAAGTTCGAAAACATACTTTGCAATGTGATTTTGATTCTTTAGAAGCCTCTTGCAGGGCTGCTGTTACTGGGTCTGTGCTTAGAAGGCATGCTTGGCTTAAGGAGCAATCTCTGCCTTATCGTGTTAAAGCAAAATTGTTGGATGCTCCTTTAAATCAGGACCGCCTGTTTGGCAATAAGGCTAAAGAAGTTCTAAAAAAGATGGAAGATCAAGCTAAATCTATGCAAACTGCAAAAGATTTCTTACAAGTGCAACCTCCAACATTTAATAGGCACTGGCCTACTAAGAATTGGTCCTTTCCAGCTCCTTCCAGATCCTCTCAAACCAAACCCAGACACACCAAAAGAACCAGTTTTCAGTCCCAGGAGACTCTCAGAACTAAGCAATGGGGGCCAAATCTGGAAATAAGACACCCCCCTATGGTAAACAGTCTCAGTGACTTTCCTTTAAAATTACCAACCACTTACCTTTTAGCCGACCCTTTGGGGGGAAAGATTGATCTTCATGCAACAAACTGGGAACTCATAACCCAGGACAAATGGGTGTCCCAGGGATACAGATTTAATTTCCACAAGTTGCCAACACCAAACGGGTGGCCAGAGGCTCAGAAACAAGTACTTTCCCTCTTAAACATGGGGGCTATTCAACCGGTACCAGAAGAGGAAAAGGGACTTTTCTTTTCCAGGCTCTTCCTGTTACCTAGAAAAGACAAATCATGGCTTCCAATTCTGGACCTGTCTACTCTAAACACCTTTCTGGACATTCCAAAATTCAAGATGCTGACTCTTCACCAGTTACTTCCTATGCTAGGCAAAGATGCCTGGCTGGCAACTCTAGTTTTAAAAGAAGCATACCTGCACATACCAATGAGGGAATCTTGCAGAAGATAGCTACGCTTCAAAGCAGGCTTCTTGCATTATCAGTTTTCTGCACTGCCCTTTGGCTTATCTACTGCGCTCAGGGTATTCACAAAGTGCCTGGCTCCAGTAATTGCATTTTGCAGGCAAAGAAATATTCAAATATATCCATCTCTGGACGATTGCCTAATTCAGGCAGAAAACCAGGGCATACTCAAAGTCATCTGCGTTTGTAAAAAAGGTTTTAACTTGTCTGGGGTACACCATAAATGAAAAGAAATCACAACTGATACCCTCTCAAGTAATTACATTCCTGGGTGTAAGCTTGAATACAACTGCCCAGATGGCTTACCTCATGCCAGACAAACAAATCAATTGACAACATACTTCAAACAAGTGGCAACAAAAACCCAGCTATCTGCAAGACAAATTCTGCAGGCTTTGGGGTACATGGCATCCTGCATTCTATTAATTCCATATGCAAGACTGCATATGAGGAAACTTCAGTGGTACCTAAAAAGCTTATGGAGTCAACATTCACACAGTCTGGAAACGATGATTCCTCTCATTCCTTGCCTGCAACAGGAGTTTCTTTGGTGGGAAGAGGCATGTCACCAAAACAAGGGACTGTCATTCATTCTACCCCCTGCCACCCAAACTCTGACTGCATACGCATCAGACTATGCTTGGGGGGGGGGGGGGCATCTGGCAGGGAGATGCATTCAGGGCGAATGGAGCCCAAATCAAATGCATCTACATATCAACCAGAAAGAAATGGTAGCTGTACAGAATGCTCTGACAGCCTTCAAGGACTTCGTTCATCCAGGACAACTACTGATAAAGACGGACAACACCACAGTTATGTGGTACATAAAGAAGCAGGGGGGTACCCACTCCTACCCCCTTTGCAGACTAGCCATGGCCTTGTGGAACACAGCCTTGACATACCAAATTCATCTTCAAGCTCAATTCCTGCCAGGAAAGCAAAATTCTCTGGCAGACGACCTAAGCTGAAATCTTATGTACCCACACAAATGGAAACTGGATCCACAAATCTTCAGCATGACAAGAAAATGGGGGAGCCCAGACATAGATCTGTTTGCCTCTCCCCAAATCTGTCGTTGGACAAATTCTGCACAAGAACTAATCACAAAAAATCTTGGAAAGTGGATGATCTATCCTTCAGCTGGAAAAACCTAGCAGTCTGTGCCTTTCCCCCTCTGCCTCTGCTCTCCAAGGTCTTACTAAAAGTCAGAGAGGAAAAACCAGAAATTATTTTGATTGCTCCGGACTAGCCTCGCCAAGACTGGTACCCGCTTCTAAGGAATATGTCACACCTTCTTCCATGGTACTTGCCTCAAAACACCTCATCTATTGTCTCAGCAGAACTATCACATTCTGCACACTCCGCTCCAAACTCTGAATCTTGCAGCATGGCTAATCCACTAATTTCACCAATCACATCTCTCAGTAAACCTGTGATGGATGTCATTTTGGAGGCTAGAAGGCCTAGCACTAGAAAATCTTGTGCTGATAAATGGAAGAGATTCGTTCCTTGGAACCAAGCACAATGAATAAACACAGCAGTGCCCAGTATTCCTCAAATTTTGCAGTATTTAACTGAGATGCTTCACAAGGGCCTATCTTTTTCTTCAGTAAAAATCCATGCCTCTGCCATCTTGGCTCATTACAACACAGAGCCTCCTCTCTTTTCTCATCCCCTGCTAAAGCAGTATCTCAGAGGGGCCAAAAATTTAAGACCTCCCAGGAGAGCACCGACTCCTGCATGGGACCTCAATTTTGTGCTGGAAAACTCATCCTACCTCCTTTTGAACCGGCTGCTACTGCGGACATAAAATTTCTTTCTTGAAAGACAGCCTTTCTTTTAGCAGTTACTTCAGCTAGAAGGGTTTCAGAACTTCAGGCTCTCATGGCAGTGGAGCCTTTCATTATCTTTCACCCGGACATGGTGGCCCTCAGGACCAATCCCTTTTTATGCCTAAGGTGGTATCCAGTGTGGCTCTTAACCAGACCATTCACCTGCCAACTTTTTTTCCAAATCCGCAGAACCAGGGGGAGCGAATTCTACAGTCATTGAATGTACACAGACAACTAAGATTCTACTTAAGCAGGACATAATCTCTAAGAAAGTCTGAGCAACTACTGGTGGCATTTGCTGCAGGAACAGAGGGGAAGAGTATATCAAACCAGACTATTTCAAAATGGATAAGCCATTGTATTCGTTTCTGCTACATGCACCATGGTAAACCTGTGCCCAAGGGGATCAGATCCCATTCCACCAGGGCTGCTTCTACTTCTGCAGCCTTTCTCAGAGGGGTTCCTACCAGAGACATTCTAGAAGCTGCTACTTGGAGCTCAGTTCATACATTCACAAAACATTACCATTTACCTCTCTTTTCTAAATCCAGGGCAGGCTTTGCCACTGCAGTCCTGCAGGGCCTTATAGCTGCTCCTAATGCTGTTTAATTCCATCCTCCCATCCATAGCTTTGGGATTCTACCGAAATGTAATGTCTGCAACAGTGAAACACGAAGAACATAGTACAGTTATTTACACTTACCATAAATGTAGATGTTCAAGTGTATTCACTGTTGCAGTCCGGGTTACCCAACCGCCAGCCCCCTTTCTTCTCTATTATTATACCACTTCTTTCCTTCACTATGCTCAAAAGCCTTTGTGGTGTATTTGCTTTTAGTTGAAGGTAATATTTTTGTGTTTTAAAATACATACATATATGTATATATATTTTTTTTGCTCCCCATTTGGGGAGCACCTGACATCTGGGGCAAGAAAAACTGATTAAAATGGCGTCAGCTGCATGTTTTATACCCCTGACGTCATGGAAGAGGAGCCAGCAAGCGACGCAGGACCCAAGACTTAGTTATTCAGGCCGTCTAAGGGCAACCTGCCAGCAGATTACCCAAATGTAATGACTGCAACAGTGAATACACTCGAATATCTACATTTATGGTAAGTGTATACAACTGTACTTTCTGGAGCGACCTGAGTGCTTGTGTTATGTCGACAAAAAAGCAGAACAGAAACCAAATAATTCCAAGTTCCACAACTGCAGTACCAAACACAGCTCAATAAGAGACACCAAGTTGTTTTAGCGCTTTCATTCACATTTAATGACCAGTGAACTTCTTCAGAAACAACTTTACCATTCATCTCATTCATTAAATACAGTTCAAATTTGCATAATTAATTAATTAATTAATTAATTAATTAATTAATTAATAAACTTGAATTTACAGATTTAAAGACACACTAAGACATAATAAAAACTTCAATGCTACTATATCAAAAAGACATTAATCTTAAAAATAATCACGTAACTAAGAAAACATTTCTAAAAAACATTTCATATTAATGGTCTCGTTGAGACCAGGAAATTTATCTGCTCCCAGATAAATTTGCCAAAAAGATTCTTTACATTCCAACATTAATTTAAGATTTCCACCAAAAATGTGACAATCTACACTATCTAATACTGCAAAATTAAACTTTTTGAAATCACTGCAGCACATCGAATGCTTGGCTAGTGCATTATTAGAATCCTTCTTTTTGATAGCCAATACATGTTCACTAATTCTAATTTTTAAAGTTCTAGTGGTCATACCTATATAATAACAAGGACATGTTTGACACTGAGCTATGTAAACAATCATGGAACTGTGACAGGTATAATATTCTTTAGACCAATGAGTAATACGTAAATGTTGAAAGTATATAAAAGATGAATTTGTAACATGTCTACACTGTTTACAACTAAAACAAGAATATGTGCCTTTAGCCCTAATAACATCTGTATTCTTCTTATTGCCAGTGTGTTCTTTCCTTTCTAGTATAGTTTTCAAATTAACTACCCTTTTATAGGTAAAAAATGGTTTATTACCTATAATTTTGGTAAGATCTTGATTACCTAATATAATTTTCCAGTTATTTTCTATGATTTCTTTTATTACCCACATTTCATTACATATGGGCAATATAAAAGCCCCAACAAATTCTTTGTTGTTGCTATCAATGGAAGGGGTATTGGGCAGACCACAGGTGAGAATAGGCGCTGCTTTGTTGTCTCGAAGTGCCAAAACTTCTTGTTCAATGTTCTGAAGCCATAGTGTATCATACCCTCTATTTAGAAAAAAAACCCTTAAATTACTCATTTCCATAAGGAAAACTTCTTCATCAGAAGTTAATCTACTCAAACGAATGTATTGCCCCTTTATTACTCCTTTCTTCATATGAAAGGGGTGTATGCTTTTCCTATGTAAATATTGGTTGGCAAAAGTAGGTTTCCTATATATAGTACTACTAAACTTACTTAATGTGTTATCATAACTAATTTGTAAATCTAGAAAGTTAATTTTCTTTCCAAAACCACCAATGGAAAATTTTAAGCAATGAGTGGTATTGTTTAAATATTCTACAAAACTTTTAAATTCATTGACGTCATGGAAGAGGAGCCAGCAAGCGACGCAGGACCCAAGACTTAGTTATTCAGGCCGTCTAAGGGCAACCTGCCAGCAGATTACCCAAATGTAATGACTGCAACAGTGAATACACTCGAATATCTACATTTATGGTAAGTGTATACAACTGTACTTTCTGGAGCGACCTGAGTGCTTGTGTTATGTGGCGGATCCTGGCACCCGACATGCAGCTAACTGTAATCTTCTCCTTTTCCAGCCTAGTGAGTGGGACATCAGTGTGCCTGACTATAGAGTCGCCTATTACTAGTGTGTTGGGTATGTTATTTTGCCTTAAGGGCTGTGATTGCTTGGCACACTGATTATGTGAAGTATGTGTTTCATGGTTTGTGATGGGGTGTGGAGGTTTCTTGGGTGTCTCCTTTGGAGGTCTCTGTTGCTTTTGCAGATTTTTATTTACTGCCTCTGAGTATGTTTTCGTGTGTTTGTGTGTGTTATTTGCCAGTGTTGGTTTGGTAGGACTATGTGAGACTGGTGGTGTGTTGCAAGTATTTTCCTTCTCCTCTTGACTGTCAGTTCCAGTCTTGGGTTGAGAGAGCTTTGCCTCCAGTTTGGCTGCATAATTGCATCTCTCGCATATATTAGTGTTTTGTGGTAGGAGGAGAGGGTTGTCTGTGTACATGAGGCAGTTGTAACATTTCCTGAAAATGCCCAGATTCAGCAGTTGGACTGTAGAGTACACCTGAAACTGCCCTTTGTACATGCTTGAATAGTTAAAGTGAGCAGTTTTACTGATTGGCTGGTAGGGACGAATAGAGAACTTGTCCTTCTGGACAGTATAGAGGGTCTAGTGCTAGGATTAATTAGTACTTGCTATGAGTTTTGAGCAAGTGCTGGGCTGTGAAATGAATGGTTTGAGTGCTTAAGTTGAAAGTTTGTCTAGTTCCAATGGAAAAATTGAAGAGTAGACTTCGTGGAGCAGGGAATAGTCTAACCTTAGCTAACCGGTGCTACCCGGTGCGCAAAACCGCGCAAATGTGGTTTTTATAGCAGGGAAATGAGAGAGAGAGAAATTAGCCCAAAATGGTCAATAAACTACTAACGTCTGGGCTACAGCACACAAGGCGCACACATTTCAGAAAGAAGCAGAATAAATAAGCAGGCAGAGTAAGCCTTTAACCAGAAATTCCCAGCTCTGAAGGACAGAATCTAGCCTCTCTTCCCACAAGAGTGCAGACCACCAACCTTCTTAATGTAAAATAACTTACCTGAAGCCCAAGTGCTTGAACCAGAACTAATGCACTTTTACAATAACAGACACTGAGACCTCAGTCAGCAATTCCCAACTTAGAAGGATGTAAGCTACCTGTTCTGCCACAACAATGCAGTCCACAAACCTTCTTAATGTAAAACAACTGGTCTGAAGCCCAAGTGCTTAAACCAAAAGGCTTAGAATAACAGTTACAATTTAATCAGGCTACTACCAAGCAGTAATAACTGCAGCAGAATTGGTTCAAAGGTAGGTACTAGGCTATCTGCCTGAAGGCATTTATAAGCCTAGCCAGAATGTGTTGGCTTTCGCCACCCCCTTAGATTAGTTCCCTGTGCCTCTGTCCAGCAGAGCCACTGAAGTGATCCCAGGAGTAAACTTTCTGATGTCCTTCATGGATGCATCTGCAGTCATAACAAGTGGGTTGTCCTGTCGTCAGGCAGCCCTGCAGTCGGCCAGATTCCAAAGTCCGGGTCCGGCTTCGGCTGATGTCGCACTCCACCCGACGTCATCTCTGTTGGTCTTCGGGTATATAAGCATCAGCCAACGCCATTTTCCTCAGTCTTTCTTGCCGCGTGGCGCCCGAAGCAGAAGCTGTTCGCAAGTGCCGGTCGGTCGGATCCAGAGATTACTTCTACCGAATACTACTTCGAAGACTTCTAAAGCTAGCCTCAGCCGATGTCAGAAAAAGTTAACAATTGTTTAACCTGTGGGAAACAAATACCTCATAAAGATTTCCACTCTTACTGTCTGCCTTGTTTAGGCCCAGCCCACGACGTAGCAGCCTGTTCGGCCTGTGCCTCTTTCAACCGACGAACGCTTAGGCGTCGGTCGGAGTTTGCAGAACAGTTTTTCGGTTCTGATTTTGCGTACATTATGCCGCCGGATCCTCCGACTTCCCAATCTACCAAAACGCAAAGATAAAGACCGACACTTTCGCGGTCCGCGGTTTCGGCGAAACCACGGTAAAGCAAATCGCGAGTGTCTCGGTTTCGGCGAAACCGAGAAAACTGATCAAAGTACAGCTGAACCTATTCTTACAACTGAGGCCCCTGCTACAACTCTTGAATCGACCTCAGAAATTTTACCCACTACGGTGGTTGACTTATCAGACACCATCCCCTTGGATGTCTCTACCCCAGCACGTGGTGCTGCTAGGCCTCCAGCAGCCATGTCCATTAAGGCCTTCGCCAGGGCTAAAGCAGCCAAGACTACTAAAACAGTGCCTGTTAAACCCCCACATCCAGGCCCTCTTCTAGTTCTCAAATGCTTTCTTTGGCAGAAGATTTAATTTCTTTAATTAGAGGATCTCAATCTCACCCAGACAGGGCCTCTCAGCCCCCAGAGAAGAGACCTAGGGCAGAGCCCCCTGAGCCAGCGTCTTCTGATGATTCTGCTGATGAATCAGACATAACTGACCAGCCAGAGGCTCCCTTCTCCAATTTTGAAGATTCTGATGCTGAAGAATCCATTCCAGCTGCTTCCCCACCAGAAGAATTCTCCTTTGGGGAAACCTTGCATGCCATGCGAGAACAGTTCCAATGGCAGCAACAGGATTTTTCAGACTCCAGAAAAAGACTTAGGACCTTTCTGCACCTCCCACAGCACAGGCCCTTAGCTATACCTCCTGTTCTCTCTGTGGTGGATGATGCTTTCAATGATGTTTGCTCCGCTCCAGATTCTTTACCCCCAGCCCCTGCCAAACCAGACAGATTTTACAGGGTGCCAGATACTCATCACCACCTTTACAAGGCCCCACTTGCAGACCCAGAAACTATTTCCCAGGGTCCCAAGGCAGTAGCCGCGACCACAGCTAAAAACCCTATTCCTTCTGAAAGGGAAGCAAGGTCATTAGACAGATGGGGTAAAAAGGTCTACACTTCAGCTACTCTCTCAGCTAGAGCTTTAAACTGTCAGTTTCACATGATACAATACCAAGAGTTTATGCTTGATCAGTTAACTAAAAGACTAACCACTGATGAATCTCTTGATAAGAAATATGTATTAGAGATGGTAAATAACATACAACAGGTTAGCAACCATTCCTTAAAATGTGGCTATGATGCACTGGAGGCTTCATTTAGATCAGCCATGACAGGCACAGTGATAAGAAGGCATGCATGGCTAAAGGAACAAGCTTTACCGGATCATGTTAAAGCTAAGTTGCTAGATGCTCCTATGGACAAGACAAGTTTGTTTGGTACACCTGCCCAGCAGGTTATGAAGAAAATGGAAGAGAAGGCAAAATCTGTTCAAACTGTTAAAGATTTCTTGCAGGTTCAACCCCAAGGTTTAGCAGGAACTGGCCTGCCAAAATTGGTCCTTTCCTGACTCCACAAAATTTCAAAGGGGCAGGAATAGACGTTCCAGAGGCAGAAACCAATCCAGAGGAGGTGCCTACAGAGGACGACAGTGGCAAGGTAACAACAGAGGCACAGACACAGCCACTGCCACTACATCAGCACAACCACAGTGACTTAATCCTAAATCCGCCTACCAGGAAACAAATAGCAGCTCCTCTAGGCGGAAAGTTAACCTTATTTTCAAAGAACTGGCACTACATAACAAAAGACAAGTGGATTTTACAAACCATAGATCAAGGTTACCGGTTTCACTTCCACACTTTACCAGTCAAAAGAGGAATGCCAAATCTACCTCCAAATCAAAAAACCAGAGGCTCTACGCCAGATAATGGAGTTAGCAAACATGAGAGCTGTGGAAAGAGTGCCAACAACAGAACAAGGAAAGGGTTCTATTCCAGACTATTCCTAGTTCCAAGAAAGGAAAAAGTTGGAGACCAATTCTCGACCTGTCCACCTTAAATACATACATCATTGTCCCAAAATTCAAAATGCTGACCCTACAGCAACTTCTTCCCATGCTGGGCAAGGAGTCTTGGCTGGTAACTCTAGATCTCAAGGAGGCATACCTGCACGTCCCCATTCGACCAATCTGCAGAAGATACCTCAGATTTCTTGCAGGATCAGAGCACTATCAATTCTCAGCATTGCCCTTTGGCTTATCTACTGCCCAGAGTATTCACAAAATGCCTGGCATCAGTAATCGCCCATTGCAGACTACAGGGAATTCAAATTTACCCATACCTGGACGACTGCCTGCTACAAGGGGACAACAAAAGCAAGCTGACAACAGATTTACAAAGGGTCATTTACTTGCTACAAGGACTGGGATACACAGTCAATTTACAAAAGTCAAGGCTGATACCATCCCAAACAAGGACATTCTTGGGCTGAATTGGACACAGTACAACAAATGGCATTCCTGACTACAGAAAAACAAAAAGAACTTCCTCTTTACTTCTTGGCACTAACAAAACTGAACAAGTTAACAGCAAGAAAAGTTCTGCAGGCCTTGGGCTTCATGGCATCATGCATAATCTTGGTCCCATTTGCCAGACTACATATGAGGAAACTACAGTGGTACCTAAAGAATTTATGGTCCCAACACAGACACAGTCTAGAAACAGAAATCCCACTAATTCCATGCTTAAAACAAGAGTTCCTATGGTGGGCTCAGGCATGCCAGTCAAACCCAGGCCTACCCTTTCGCAGATGTCAACCAAGCCAGACCATCACAACAGACGCTTCAGACCTAGGATGGGGGCCCACATGCTGGACAAATGCGTGCAAGGATTGTGGACACAGGATCAACTTCACCTGCACATCAATCTAAAAGAAATGCTGGCAGTAAAACTGGCAATCCAAAAGTTCAAACCATTTCTCAAAGAGGGCCAGTTGATGATAAGGACAGACAACACCACAGTCATGTGGTACATCAACAAACAGGGAGGCACTCATTCATACCCCTATGCAGAATGACCTTGGAGCTGTGGACCCTGGCACTCAGCTACAACATTCAGTTACAGGCAATATTTGTACCGGGAAAGACAATACTCTAGCAGACATATTAAGCAGAACCACTTCGGATGCCCACGAATGGAAGCTGCACCCGGACATCTTCAAGACCATCTCAAAGAAATGGGGAATGCCACAGATAGACCTATTCGCATCACCTCTCAATCACCAGCTCAAAAAATTCTGCACAAGGACATTCCACCCACTAGCATGGAAAGTGGACTCACTCTCCTTCAACTGGAAAGGCCTAACAGCATATGCATTCCCACCTCTTCCTTTGATACACAAGGTACTACTAAAAATCAAGGAAGAACGTCCAAGGATAATCCTGATAGCTCCAAACTGGCCAAGACAACACTGGTACCCACTACTGAAGAGCATGTCTCGAACAATATGTGGCCAATACCCTGATGCCTTTGATGTTAACTCAGAACAACTACAGCATCATACATCCAAACCTAAAACGCTGCAACTGACTGCATGGAACATCACATAGCAGCAGCTAATCCAGAACTTTCCCAAAGAGTTAAAGACATTATTCTTGAAGCACGCAGACCTTCAACAAGAAGGAACTATGCTGGAAAATGGAAAAGGTTTGTCATTTGGAGTGCGGAAAGAGGAAAAGATGTGTCAAACATAGATATGCCTAACATTCTGGAGTATCTGGCGAACTTCTTCATTCAGGCCTGTCCTACTCCTCCATCAAGATACATGCATCAGCTATTTCAGCAGAATACAGCTTTGATCCACCTGTTTTTCGCACCCTTTGCTCAGGCAGTTCCTCAGAGGAATCAAGAATGTAAAACCTCCAAGGAAACCACCATTACCAGCTTGGGATTTAAACTTTGTGCTAGAAAAGTTGACACTATCACCCTTTGAACCAGCAGCAACAGCAGACCTACAACACCTGTCATGGAAAACTGCTTTCCTACTAGCAATTACTTCAGCAAGGAGGGTTTCAGAACTACAGGCCTTAATGGCAGTGCAACCCTTCCTAATCTTCCACCAAGATAGAGTGTCCATGAGGACTAATCCTACATTTATGCCCAAGGTGGTATCCAGAGTGTCTTTAAACCAGGCAATCCACCTACCTACCTTCTTTCCCAACCCACAAAACAGAGGGAAAGAATACTGCATACCTTGGATGTACATAGACAGCTACGCTACTACTTGGACAGAACAAAAATAGCAGAAAGACTGACCAACTTTTTGTAGCCTATGCAACAGGAAGGGAAGGAAAAGCTATTTCCAAACAGACAATCTCCAAATGGATAGGAAATTGCATACGATACTGTTACTCCTTCCATGGAAAACCAATTCCACAGAACATAAGACCTCATTCTACAAGGGCAACAGCCACTACCACAGCCTTCTTACGAGGAGTGGCAACCAAAGACATTATTGAGGCGGCTACTTGGACCTCCGTGCATACATTTGCCAAGCATTATAATTTGCCTCTATATTCCAGATCCCGAGCAGGGTTTGCCACTGCTGTACTGCAAGGGATCCTAAACACACCATAATCTACTTTTATCCTCCTCCCCTAGTTGGCTATGGTATTCTACCCACTTGTTATGACTGCAGATGCATCCATGAAGGACATAGTACAGTTTTGTACCTACCATAAATGTAGATGTCCGAACTGGATAGCATCTGCAGTCAGGATTACCCTCCCTCCTTCCCTCTGTGGTACTCCTAGGGTGTTTACCCTCCTAATAGCTAGCTGTTGGGGGGGAGTCTTTTATGGTGTATTTGTTTGTATATATGTACATATATGCTTGTTGTTGTGTTTACCTCTATCTATTTGGAAACATTGGCATCTATCCAAATTTTAGCCTGCAAGAGGGCTACTGGCATCTGGGGCAAGAAACACTGAGGAAAATGGCGTCGGCTGATGCTTATATACCCGAAGACCAACAGAGATGACGTCGGGTGGAGTGCGACATCAGCCGAAGCCGGACCCGGACTTTGGAATCCGGCCGACTGCAGGGCTGCCTGACGACAGGACAACCCACTTGTTATGACTGCAGATGCTATCCAGTTCGGACATCTACATTTATGGTAGGTACAAAACTGTACTTTTACCATCCACTCGTCAAGGTTTCATTGAAGAGTGCTAGTGAGGAGCGCTGCCTGATGTAGATTGGAATCTTGTTTCAAAGCATGAGAAGTCTCTGGGACAGGAATCTGTCCCTCCAGCACGACCTATTTATTGTTGTTGTGAGGTTTAGCTCCCTAGAGCTTGTGGCTCGAGGGGATATGGTTTTCTTTAGGTGGAGCATGTCCATCAATTCTGGGTTGGACATGGCCTTGTATGTCAGGCAGAGATCACCTCTGAGTAGGCGGTATGCAACCGAGTACAGCAGGAGTTTCTTCAGTAGAGCTGCAAAGGGCATCTGTTTGAGGCCAGTGATCCTCTTGGTGAGGTACTTCTGTGGCCTTTCCAACTGTTGCAGGTGTCTTGTAAGGTACATCCCAAATGGGGCGTTGTACTCTATGATGGGTCTGATGAGTGATGAGTAGAGGGGCACAATGACCTCTCTTGATCTGGATGCAAACCCTTTTGTGATTAGGTGGGCCACATAGAAGGATTTTCTAACCACTTTGGCAGTGTGATTATCAAAGGAGAGATTACTATCTACTTGGGTCCCTAGATCCCTTATTACATTTTCCATATTTAGGGGACTACCACCTATGTGGTAGTTTGTAGGTACTTTATTTCCAAAGGGAATAACTGTGCACTTTTTGGCATTTAGCTTGAGGCCATGATTTTAACACCAGGTATCCATCTCAGTGAGAACCTTTTGCAGGATGTCTGTGTCAGCCGGTGAGTCAGTTATAGCCCCTAGTTTGCAGTCGTCTGCGGACTTGGTCAGCCATAGTCCTCCTGTGCTTGTCTGTACCTCTGAGAAGTGTATGCCCAACAGGAGGGGTCATAAGACTGAGCCCTGGGGTACGCCACTTATAACAGGTTTAGAGTCAGACCTAGCTCCTGCAACTCTCACCATGTGGGTTCTGTCTGTGAGCCAATTGGCAACCCATCTTGTGACATAGGGGTTTATGTTCAGGCTGGTGAGCTTGTCTATAATACCAGAATGGGGAATGGTGTTGAAGGCCTTTGTGGTGGCTAGGTAGGCTGTGTTGTGTGTACCACCTTTCCCTCGTCTATAGCCTTGGTAACTGTCTCAAAGAAGTCCATCAGGTTTAGGAGGCATGATCTGCCCTTAACAAAGCCGAACTGGGTAGGGTCCAGTGTTTGGAGGTTCCCAATGTCTCTGTTAATGAGTTCCATGATGATGGACTCCATAGCCTTGCAGACCAAGCTAGTCAGGCTTATAGGGTGATGGTTCCCAGGGTCTGTTGTGGCTCCACCTTTGTGGAGCGGAATAACCGTTGCTGTGCGCCACTCTATGGGTACGTAGCCTGTGGAGAGGCTGAGATTGAGATGTGTGTTTAAGTGAGTGGTTAGTTCGTCTTTGAGCTCGTGTAAGACGCAGCCTGGGACACCGTCCAGTCCCATTGATGCCGTGTTTTTGGCTTTGGAGAGGGCTATTTTAACTTGAGTGTCTGTGATTTCAGGGGCTCTACATTCTTCTGGTATGGTTATGGGCCCTTTGGGGGTGAGAGGGGGGTGAAGTTTGCACTGAAACCTGTCTGCCAGGATGTTGGCAATGTCAGTTGGTTCAATGTATTTTGTGGTATTCTGCACTAACTCCGAGCAGATCTGAGCATTGCCACTTAGATTCTTGACATAGCTAAATAATGCTTTGTGGTTATCTTTGGAGTCCTTGGCAAGTTTTCTTTCAAAGCTCACCTTGGACGATTTTATGAAGGATCGTAGTTTCTTGCTGATTCTGATCAGGGATGTCTTTCCTTTTTGGAATTTTACTCTTTTCTGTACTAGTTTCCTCCTTTTATTGTATAGCTTGTTTATGGCAGGGGTCCACCAGACTGGTTTCCTTTTCTTGGAGGGGTGAGTCTTGGTTTTGCTTGGGATAGCATGATCCATGCATTCTTGTAGGTGCCTGTAGAATGCATTAGGAAAGGATTTTGCAGCTTGGACAGCATTATCTTTTAGCATGGGGGCTTTGAAACTTTCCACCTCGGTCTTAAGTAATGTGAAGTTTACTTTTGAAAAGTTTTTTTACAGTGGTTTCCTTGTCTGAGGGTGGGGGCGGAATGTGGATATCCAAAGTGATTTGTTTATGGTCAGATCTAACCAGCGAGGGGTTGACCTCCGGTGAGGAACACCAGTCGCCCATGTTGGTATAACCTGGTCCAATACGTTGTCACCTCTGGTGGGAGTGTTGACCAGTTGTTCCAGAGTGTTTGAGTTTATAAATTCTAGGAAATTTTGGGCAAGGGAGTTAGTACTTGAGTAGTTCTGCCAGTTCATTTTTGGGTAGTTGAAATCACCCAATATTAGGGTGTTTGGTAGGACCTTTATGTTACACAGTGTTTCCAGAAATGCGGAATGGGGGTCCTGGGACATGGTGGGTGATCTGTAGCAAGCTACAATTTGAGTTGCAGTTTTGCCCGTTGTTAGTTGCATGTGGGTAATCTCTGAACCATCGTGCTGTGCCACTAACCTGGAGGTGTGGGTGTCCTTGATGAATATGGATACTCCCCCGCCTTTTGTATTTTGGTCCGGCCTCTGTGGCTAAAATGTATGGTATGAGTTGTAGCCTGGTATTGCTGGGGTGCTCTCTGTAGCCTTAAACCAGGTTTCTGTTACTGCATATATATCGATTTTCTCCATACTGAGGAGTGCCTCGAGTGCGTGCATTTTGAGGTTTAGACTTCTGTCATTGAGTAGTATTACCCTCAGATTTTTGTTACTTGTGGTATTTCCGGCGGTGGGTTTGTCTTTTGAACCTCGTCTAAAAAAGGCACTGTGGTGGTGGCAAGAACCTTGGCCAATATTTGAAAGCCTAAGGGTGACAGGTACAAGCCGTCTCTAGCGAAGCAGCGTGGCTTGTCGAGCATGTCATCCCAGGCAGACAGACACTGGATCCCCTTTGAATGACACCAGAAACTTAACCAATTGTTGAAACTGATAATTTTTTTCTTTATACTGTGGTATCATTCTTGGTGAGGGCAGGATGCTACTCATGGTCAGGGTCATACCGGCCTGGACTACAAGATCAGAGAGCTCTTCCATGTCTCTTTTCATGTAGTCCAGGGAGGTACGGCTCAGGTCATTCACACCAACATGGACAGTGACAGAGTCGTATTTGTACTTGTTCTGGAGTGACCTGAGTGCTTGTGTTATGTGGCGGATCCTGGCACCCGACAGGCAGCTAACAGTAACCTTCTCCTTATTCAGCCTAGTGAGTGGGATGTCATTGTGCCTGACTATAGAGCCACCTATTACTAGTATGTTGGGTATGTTATTTTGCCTTGAGGGGTGTGATTGCGTGGCACACTGGTTTTGTGAAGTATGTGATGTTCTTAGTGTTTCACTTAGTGTTTCACTCTTACAGTCATTACATTTGGGTTATCTTGCTGGCAGGTTGCCCTCAGTCGGCCTGAATTCCAAAGTCTTGGGTCCTGCGTCGGTTGCTGTCGCCTCCTCCCTGACGTCAGGTCGTCAGGGGTGTAAAAGATGCAGCCGACGCCATTTTCTTCAGTCTTTCTTGCTGTGCGGTGCCCGAAGCAGAAGCAGTTCGCAAGTGCCGGTCGGCCGACTCCTGAGATTTTCGTGTTCGAGTTTCAGATCCGAATTCTTCCTTAAAAGCTAAGTACCCCGTTGGGGAAATTTTTTTCTTGCTCCAGACCGATGTTAGAAAAAGTTAATAATTGTATTTCTTGTGCGAAGCTAATACCTCATAAGGACTTACACTCTTACTGTATTCCTTGCCTAGGCCCTGACCACGACGTTTCTAGTTGTCGGTTTTGTGCTAGATTTAACCAATGCACTATTAAGCGTCGGTACGATTTTGCATTAAACTATTTTGGGCGAAGATTTAATTATACAATGTCGTCGGATCGCCATCTGACTACTGGAGTTCACAAAAAACACAAAGAAAAAGACAGGCAACCGAGGTCCAAAACAGATAATGACGCTTATCCTAAGCAAGTCGCCAGTTCGCTGGTTCTTAGTGAGGTGCTTTTGCAGCCCCTGACACCCGCTACGTTAGAGTCGCAGGCCGTTACTGGCTCCCATGTGAAGTCGGCCAGGCCGCTGGAAACTCAAGGTATTGGACCCTCGGAGATTGTTCCCTCAGATGGGTCCCGAGCCACTGAGCAGGCATCTGCTTCTGAGGGTGTATTCAGACCTAAACAATTATATATTAAACTGACTTCAAAGGCAAAGACTAAAACACCTATAAAGGCAAAGAAATAAGTTCACCAGTCACATGGACAGGCCTCCATACCCAAAAAACAGATGCTCAAAATGGCCGAAGACTTAATTACCTTGATCAGGGGTTCCCATCCCCCTCCTGATAAGAGGCCTAGGCAAGAGACAGACTATTAATCTTCAGATCAGGTTTCCATTTCTTCTGATTCCTCTTCTGATCAGGAATATTCTCTTCCCCCCTGTGATGATTCTGATGCTGAAGAATCAATTCCTTCAGCTTTTCCTCCTGAGGACTACTCTTTTGGGGAAACCTTGCATACCATGAGGGAGCACTTCCACTGGGAGAGCCAAGATTTTTCAGAATCTAGTAAGAGACTCAGAGACTTCCTTTTACTACCTCAACACAGGCCTCAAGCTGTTCCACCTGTGTTAGACATTGTAGATGATGTGTTTTCAGAGTCTAGTCTGACCCCTGACTCCTTACCTCCAGCTCCTGTTAAGCCGGACAGATACTACAGGGTCCCTGACTCTCATAAATTTATTTTCAAAAACCTTACTGCAGACCCATAAACTACTTCTCAGGGTCCTAAAGGGGTCAAGGCTTCCACTGCAAAAAACCCTACCCCCTCTGACAGGGATTCTAGGGCACCGGATGGATGGGGGAAAAAGAGTTACACATCTGCTACTTTAGCTATAAGGGCCTTAAATTGCCAGTTTCATATGCTCAGATATCAGCAATATATCATGACACTGCTTAAACAGAAAATGATGGTAAATTCTGAATGTGCAGAAAACAAAGAAATGCAGGATTTATTGCATGCAGCTGAACAAGTTGGAAAGCATACTTTGCAATGTGGTTTTGTTTCTCTGGAGA
Organism: Protopterus annectens; assembly: GCF_019279795.1. NCBI lineage: Eukaryota > Metazoa > Chordata > Ceratodontiformes > Protopteridae > Protopterus > Protopterus annectens. The sequence goes on from NC_056736.1 coordinate 576,846,037, forward strand.
CCTCCTGCAGGGCTGCTGTTACGGGTTCTGTCATTAGGAGGCATTCTTGGTTAAAGGAACAAAACCTGCCTGATCATGTTAAAGCAAAATTATTAGATGCTCCATTACAACATGATACCTTGTTTGGTGTTAAGGCAGAAGAGGTGTTAAAGAACATGGAGGACAAAGCTAAATCTATGCAAACGGTCAAGGATTTCTTACAGGTACAGCCACCTAGATTTAGCAGACACTGGCCTACAAAGAATTGGTCCTTTCCAGTCTCAGACAGACCTCAAAGGGGGCAGATCCAGACGCCCTAGAGGCAGATCACAGCCGCAAGGTTCCTACAGGTCTAAGCAATGGGGTGCTTCTACCTCCAAAGGTGGAGAAGACAAGTCACAACCATACAGGAAACAGTCCCAATGACTTCCCACTGCCTGCACCAAGTACTTATTTTCTGGCAGCACCCTTAGGAGGAAAACTAGCACTTTTTTCTCAAACTTGGCACATTATAACCCAGGACAAATGGGTTCTCGACATAGTGTCACAAGGCTACAAATTTCACTTCCATACCCTGCCAAGGGCAAACGGTTGGCCAGACCTGCCAAAAAATCAATGGGCAGAGGCTCAAAAACAAGTCGCAGCTTTCATGGACATGAGGGCTATTCAACAAGGGCCACAGCAAGAGCAGGGACAAGGATTTTACTCAAGACTGTTCTTGGTACCCAGAAAGGACAAAGCATGGAGACCAATACTGGACCTGTCTATTCTAAACACTTTCCTGGATATACCAAAATTCAAGATGTTGACCTTACAGCAGCTTCTGCCCATGCTGGGCAGCAAGGCTTGGCTCGTGACTTTAGACCTAAAAGAGGCATACCTGCATGTTCCAATCAGACAATCATGCAGAAGATACCTCAGATTCAAGGCTGGCTCAAAGCATTACCAATTCTCTGCACTGCCCTTTGGCTTATCTACTGCGCCCACGGTCTTCTCAAAGTGCCTGGCACCAGTAATTGCTTACTGCAGACAAAGAGGAATACAAATATATCCTTACTTGGACGACTGCCTCATACAAGCAGAGAACAAGGACATTCTACTTTAGCATCTGACGTTTGTGAAAAGACTTTTAACATGCCTAGGGTACACAGTTAACAAAAAGAAGTCAAAACTCGTACCCTCTCAAGAGATAATATTCCTGGGTGCAAGCTTAAATACAACTGCCCAGATGGCTTATCTCACTCCAGACAGACAACTGACTACCTATTTCAAGGAAATGGCAACAAAGGCCCACTTATCTGCAAGAAACATTCTTCTGGCTTTGGGCTTCATGGCATCCTGCATCTTACTAATTCCATATGCAAGACTGCATATGAGGAAGATTCAAGTGGTACCTAAAAAGTGTCTGGACACAACATTGCCACAGCCTGGAAACAATGATTACTCTCATTCCTTGCCTGCAACAGGAGTTTCGATGGTGGGCAAAGGCTTGTTGCCAAAACAAGGGACAGCCATTCTCACTACCCCCAGCCAGGCAGAGCCTAACGACGGATGCTTCAGATTATGCCTGGGGGCCACACATGGCAGGAAGAGGCATTCAGGGCAGCTGGTCCACAAACCAAAAGCATCGACATATTAATCAAAAAGAGATGCTAGCTGTTCAAAATGCCCTGACTGCCTTCAAGGACCTACTTCATCAGGGAAAACTACTGATAAAGACAGACAACACCACGGTCATGTGGTACATAAACAAGCAGGGGGGCACTCATTCTTACCCCCTTTGCAGACAAGCCATGGCTTTATGGGACACAGCATTGACTTACCAAGTCCATCTACACGCACAATTTCTGCCAGAAAAGGAAAATACTCTGGCAGGCGAACTAAGCAGAAACCTCATGGATCCCCACAAGTGGCACCTGGATCCACAAGTCTTCAGCATGATAACAAAGAAATGTGGACACCCGCTCATAGATCTGTCTGCCTCCCCTCACAACAATCAACTGAAAAGATTCTGTACAAGGACCTATCACAGACAAGCTTGGAAAGTGGACGCCTTATCTTTCAACTGGACAAAACTATCAGTATATGCCTTTCCTCCACTGCCTCTCCTCCCCAAGGTACTCCTGAAAGTCAGTTAGGAGAAGCCAAAAATGATTCTGATTGCTCCAGACTGGCCACGGCAGTGCTGGTATCCGAGCTTAAGGAACTTGTCCCAATGCCCAGCCTGGACCTTACCTCAAATACCTCATCTACTGTCCCAGCAAAACAATCAGATTCTGCCCAGCCATCTCAGGACACTAAACCTGGCAGCATGGTGGATAATGTAGCCATACAAACCACACCTGTCAGTAAAGCTGTGATGGATGTCATTTTAGAAGCCAGAAGGCCTAGTACTAGAAAATCCTATGCTGGGAAATGGAAGAGATTTTGTGCTTGGAACCAAGCTCAAGGAACTGATACAGCTGTCCCAAATATTCCTCAGATTTTGCAATACTTAACTGAGATGCTGGACAAAGGCCTATCTTTTTCATCAATTAAAATCCATGCCTCTGCCATTTTGGCTCATTACAATACACAGCCACCACTCTTTTCTCATCCTTTATTAAGGCAGTACCTCAGAGGAGCCAAAAACTTAAGGCCTCCAAGGAGAACGCCAATACCTGCATGGGACCTCAACTATGTCTTGGAAAAACTCACATTACCTCCTTTTGAGCCAGCTGCTACTGCGGATATAAAGTTCTTATCTTGGAAAACAGCTGTGCTCCTAGCAATAACTTCTGCAAGTTGAGTTTCAGAGCTACAGGCTCTCATGGCTGTGGAACCCTTTATCATTTTTTATCCAGACAGGGTCTTTCTGAGAACAAACCCTACATTTATGTCTAAGGTGGTATCCGGTGTAGCCCTTAACCAAACTATTAATTTGCCAACTTTTTATCCAAATCCACAGAACAAGGGGGAGAAAATTCTGCATTATTTGGACGTACACAGACAACTTAGATTCTACTTGGACAAAACTAAAGTTTTCAGAAAGACAGAACAATTACTAGTGGCATATGCCGCAGCATCACATGGAAAGGCTATCTCCAAGCAGACTATTTCAAAATGGATAGGTCACTGCATTCGTTTCTGCTACTCACAGCATGGCAAGCCAGTGCCTAAGGGCATTAGGCCACATTCAACCAGAGCTACAGCCACCTCTGCAGCTTTTCTCAGGGGAGTACCAACCAAAGACATTTTAGAGGCTGCTACTTGGAGTTCAGTACATACCTTTACAAAACATTACAATCTGCCTCCTTACTCTAGATCCAGGGCAGGCTTTGCCACTGCAGTTCTGCAGGGCCTCATAGCCGCTCCTAATGCTGTTTAGCTCCAGCCCCCCAACTATAGCTTTGGGACTCAACCCAAATGTAATGACTGCAACAATGAAACACGAAGAACATAGTACAGTTGTGTACACTTACAATAAATGTAGATGTTCGAGTGTATTCACTGCTGCAGTCCAGGTTACCCACCTGCCATCCCCCTTATTTTTGCTGGAACTTATCTTTACTTCTTGAATCTATACAACCTAGGGGGTGTATTTGCTTATAGATTAAGGTAAAGCTTATTTTGGTGCATGTATGCATATTTTTAGCCTACCCTTTTGGGGGCACCTGTTATCTGGGGCAAGAAAAACTGAAGAAAATGGCGTCGGCTGCATCTTTTATACCCCTGGCGACCTGACATCAGGGAAGAGGCGACAGCAACCGACGCAGGACCCAAGACTTTGGAATTCAGGCCGACTGAGGGAAACCTGCCAGCAGGATAACCCAAATGTAATGACTGCAACAGTGAATACAGTGAACATCTACATATATGGCAAGTGTACACAACTGTACTTTTCATGGTTTGTATTGAGGGGTGGAGGTTGCTTAGATGTCTGCTTTGGAGGGCTCTGTTGCTTTTGCAGATTTTTATTTAGAGCTTCTGAGTATGTTTTTATGTATTTACGTGTGTTTTTTGCCGGTGCTGTTTTAATAGGTCTATATGAAACTGGTGGTGTGATGCCAGTATTTCCCTTCTCCTCTTGACTGTCTGATCCAGTCTTGGGTTAAGAGAGTTTAGCCTCCAGTTTGGCTGTATAATTGCATTTCTCGCATGTATTAATGTTTGGTGGTAAGAGGAAAGGGTTGTCCGTGTACATGAGGCAGTAACTGCCCTTTGGACATGCCTGGATAGGTACAGTAAACTGTTTTACTGAATGGCTGGTAAGGTCATATAGGGAGCCTTGTCCTTCTGTAATGCTAGGGTTTATAAGTGCTTGCTATGAGTTTTGAGCAAGTGCCAGGCTGAGAAATGAATGGCTTGAGTGCTTAAGTTGAAGCTTTGTCTAGTTCCAAGGGAAAATTTGAAGAGGACACTTTGTGGAGCTGGGAATAGTTATACCCTAGCTAACTGATGCTGCCCGGCATGCTAAACCGGGCAAATGCGTTTTTTATAGCAGGAAAATGAAAGAGATAGAAATCAGCCCAAAATGGCCAATAAACTGCTACTTTCTGGGCTGAAGTCAGTCCTCCAGGGACAGATAGGCTGCTCAAAGCTCTCCTCTTTCACAGGTGAACAGAGAAACTTCTTTCTATCCGAGTAAGGTATGGGCAAACACAGAGAACTGTAACACAGCCCTGAATTCAGCACTAACCTGAAAACTGGACTATACTATCTTAGAAAGGTGGGAAACAAGTATATGTATTTTTTTTCAGAAAATAAAGCAGATACAATAAAAAAAAACACTTTAAATGCGCATAAAAAGATGCTTATTG
>NC_056736.1:576860814-576863314 GCF_019279795.1 Protopterus annectens
CAGTTTCTGTTATCACAATTAAGAAATAAAATGTCTCAACCTGAACAACCAGACTTGAATGAGTTGCAGGATATGATGCATAGTGCCGAACAAGTGGGTAAACACACCTTACAATGTGGCTATGATGCCCTAGAGGCCTCAAATAGAGCTGCTGTTACAGGATCAGTCATTCGTAGACATGCCTGGCTTAGGGAACAAATCTTGCCTGATCATGTGAAAGCTAAACTGTTAGATGCTCCTTTACAAAAGGATGTGTTATTTGGTACTAATGCTGAGGAGATACTATGGAAAATGGAAGAAAAAGCCAAATCTATGCAAACTGTCAAAGCTTTTCTACAGGTTCAACCACCACGTTTTAGCAGAAATTGGCCTTCTAAAAACTGGTCCTTTCCAGCCACGGACAAGCCCCAAAGAGGTTGATACAGGCGCACAAGGGGCAGAGGACAATCACAAGGATCATATAGAGGCAGGCAATGGCAAACTACAGCACCAAGAGGTGGCGAAGACAGTACACAACAATACAGGAAACAAACCCAATGACTTCCTGTTTTCCATGCCAAGCAAGTCTCAGCTGGCAGCACCCTTGGGAGGAAAACTGGCATTATTTACAAGAAATTGGCATATTGTCACAACATGCCAAACCTGCCACACAATCAAAGGGCAGAGGCACAACTACAAATTTCAAAGCTCATAGACATGAAAGCTATTCAAGAGGTACCTATTCACGAGCAAGGTCAAGGTTTTTACTCCAGGCTATTTCTGGTACCAAGGAAAGGATCCGACTGGAGACCCATTTTGGACCTATCCATCCTAAACACATTCTTACTCGTACCAAAATTCAAGATGCTCACATTACAGCAGCTTCTTCCCATGCTGGGCAAGGAGTTTTGGCTGGTAAAATTGGACCTCAAGGAGACATACCTGCATGTCCCAGTCAGACAAAGCTGCAGAAGATACCTCAGATTTCTTGCAGGTTCAATACACTATCAATTCTCTGCATTGCCCTTTGGCTTATCTACTGCGCCCAGAGTATTCACGAAATGCCTGGCATCAGTAATTGCCTACTGCAGACTTCAAGGGATACAAATTTACCCTTATTTGGAGGACTGCCTGATCCAAGCGGACAGCAAGCACATACTTCTGGAACATCTGGCTTATGTAACACGGTTACTGCATTCTCTGGGATACACAATGAACAAAGAGAAATCCAGGCTAACACCATCTCAGAAAATAACTTTCCTGGGTGCCAACTTGGACACAAACACCCAGATGGCCTATCTTACGCCAGAAAAACAGGGGCAACTAACTCAATACTTCAAAATACTAGCAAATTTTGTACCAGGCTTACTGCAAGGAAAATCCTGCAGGCTCTGGGCTTCATGGCATCTTGCATTCTTTTAATCCCATGTGCAAAGTTGCATATGAGGAAACTTCAATGGTACCTAAAAAAACCTTTGGTCTCAGCACAGCCACAGTTTGGAAACAATAATACCATTAATTCCATGTTTGCAAAAGGAATTTCTATGGTGGGCCCAAGCATGTCAAACAAACACAGGTCTCCCATTCTGCAAGCCTCAAGCAAATCAAGTCATCACAACAGATGCCTCAGACTACGCCTGGGGGGCGCACATGACAGACAGGTGCATTCAGGGCAAATGGTCCCAAAAGGAACAGCACCTTCACATCAATCAAAAAGAAATGCTAGCAGTGATAAATGCAATTACAGCTTTCAAGGACTTCCTGCATCCAAGACAATTATTGATAAGAACAGACAACACCACAGTAATGCGGTACATAAACAAACAAGGAGGAACACATTCATACCCCCTGTGCAGACTAGCCATGACACTTTGGAACTTGGCTCTGGAATGGCAAATCGAACTTCAAGCACAGTACTTGCCAGGTTTGGAAAACACGCTGGCAGACAATTTAAGCAGAAATATGACAGATCCACACGAATGGAAGTTGCATCCTCAAGTGTTTACAAAGATAATCCAAGTGTGGGGGAGGCCAGACATAGATCTCTTCGCCTCCTACAGGAATCATCAGTTGGAAAAGTTTTGTTCAAGGACCTTTCATCCAAAGGCCTGGAGAGTGGACGCCGTTTCATTCAGTTGGACAGCATGGACAGTTTACGCTTTCCCACCTCTGCCTCTTCTGCCCAAGGTGCTCTTGAAAGCAAGAGCAGACAGACCGAAGATGATACTGATTGCTCCAGACTGGCCAAGACAACACTGGTACCCACTCCTGAGGAGCCTAACACATACTCCTCCCTGGTCCCTACCTCTAATGCCTCTTCTGCTGACTCAGCACAGCTACAAAACTCTTCACAGTCAGCTGAAAACCCTCAGTCTCGCTGCATGGAAAATTTCTTAACACCACAACAGACTCTACTCGCCAAAGAGGTGCAGGATGTCATTTTGGAGGCCAGAAGGCCATCTACTAGAAAGGCTTACTCCGCAAAATGGAAACGGTTTTGCTCTTGGAATGAGAAAACAGG